>NW_028300351.1:0-5000 GCF_049724085.1 Artemia sp. Qi Xiang Cuo
ATTAATGAAAACATTTGGTGTACAATTTTTTCACACTATGAACGGTTGCAGAGAATAAGGATTATACAAATAAAGTTTAAATTTTTGTTTTATACGTCAGCCTAATTTGAAGAATACTCTGTCAAACAGAGTAATTACATTTTGAGTCTGGATGAGGTCCCGAAATTGAACTTTGCCCCCCCCCCCCTTGAGGTTTTCTGAAATGGCGCCACTGGTCCCAGCTCCCCAGTAGAAAGGCCTTATTGACTCGTGTCACGCACTCCTGCTGCCATCTACAATTTATTTTAATGCTGACGGGGCACCATATATGGGCATAGAGTCATTAGGGAGAACACGTGGTTAATGAGGTCAATGTCCTCTTTTTCCAAAGGTGCTGCTGTTGTTGTTGTTGTTTTGGCCAAGTGCATGCTCGAGGTGAATGTCATGAGTTTCCAGAATTGGGAAACAGTTAGATTCCGTGTTTACTTCTCAGTCAATCAGAGGGCTTGGTTACATATTATCAGCGGAGGGAATACGAGAAAAGAATTTTTGTAATAGTTTTATAAGTTTGTGAATAGAATTTAAAGGAGTGACAAGAACAGTTTTGACTTTACTCATTTGGATATATATTTGTGACTGACGATGAGTGGAATGTTTACCCTATTAGAAGTTGATAGTGCAGTTGATAGTAATAATACAAGAGCACCAAATATTGCAATGGAAATTACAAAAGGATCAGGATTATGTCTGAAATTAGATGAAGTATATGCAGGGTACGTGTTAACCTTGAGCAAATTTAAAAAGGATGATCGATCATGTTTGGCTGCAAAAGTTGATATAGCCCATGTAAATTAACTTTACTGTGCTTTAAGTTCATTGGTGAAACATATCTAAGACAATAAACAGTATCGCTAATTGTACATGCTTAGTATTATTGTTGTTGTTATAATTATTCAATAAAATTGTCTCGAAATAAAAAATGTTCCCTTTCTTTTCTGGTTAGGTTAGGACTAACGAATCAGGGTCAGTCTAGAGTCAGCAGTCAGAGTGAAAGGATTGAAAAATGAATAAATTTGAAAAAGTGAGAAATAGATCAAATCTAGTGTTTATGGAAAAACATTTGATTTTGGATGACGATTTTCTTGAGTTATTCCTTCAACGCAGGATATTCTCTTGTCAGGGAACACATGACAATATAATGAGGAGTGATTCCCGCCTATTGGACTATTGTATGAAACTTTTAAAATACGACTCAAGTGCTTATACTTAATTTATTAAAATACTAATTGAAACAAAGCATAATCATATTCTGGATACACTTTTGGAAACCTTGCCAATGGATTTAATGTAGATGGCTTCACCACTTAAAAAAGGTAGCGTCACAGAGTTACTCCTCTCGCCATTCACTCTCAGTGAATTTATCGCGTAATGATGCTAAGTTTTGTGTTAGGTGTGGGTGAGTCAAGTGATATTGGAAAACAATAATGTTCTTTACTTGTCCATTGTGCATGTATTCTCTTGTAAGTTGGACTCAATGTGAAACATTCACATTTTTTAATGAATATAGTAAAAAGTGTAAATTTTATAATCCATGTAAAATACATTGATGCTATGCAGTACAAATTAAAGGATGTAATTCATGTCTTGAGGAGGTGTGTGACTCTCACCCTAGAGGGCACCTGTGCTCCAATTGTCACTATCATAAATGTGATCAGTGGGAGAATACTTACCCCGCTATGATTGTAAAGAATCCCAAACGTGAGCCCATGGCAATATGACGTTGATTGGTGATTGTATGAGGAACAAGTAGTTTAATATTATTTCCATTGGCTCTCAGTTTTTCCAATGCCAAAGCAACAGAACTCATGACCTGTTGTTTGCGTACATGAAGTATTGCCGAGGTGAGGGAGAGATTTACATCAGGATTGGCAGCAAGTTCTTTTCTCAATATAAAATTAGATGGTGCAAGCGTCAGTTTTATATCCACTTTAACATTGGGTGGCAGCCATTGGGGCATATTAAATATTTCATGATATATTTTTCCAACTTGATGTAATTCACTAGTTGTAGCATTTTTAAGTGCATCTGTACTAACAGTATTAGTAATATATTCATATCCATTGGAAGTGCCTCTCAATTCCATGTATGACTTGGGTATCATCAACATGAATTGCATATAGCTTGTATAATTTGAGAGATTGTTGCTTGTGCTCACCAGCATGCCATTGATGTAGACACTAATTTGAAGAAATAAATTATGTAATATACAATTTTCATAGTATATTCCATCGGTCCGAATTGGCATTTAATTATCTTATTTCCGGACTTTCATTTGCAAATATATAAATTTTGAAGAAATGTCCATAAAGTAGTATTCATTGGAATAAATCTTAAATTGGATATTATTGGAGAGGGGCTGTTTAGGATAAAATTGTTCAAAGTATCCATGCTTGACACTCACATCAACCTTTTCAGCATTGAATAGATTCTATGAGGCGGTGATTGAAGGTTGAGAATCCTTATGCAATTCAATCGTCTTCATTGTTTGAAAGATGCACAGACCACGACCCGTCGCTGACAGAGTCGACGGACTGCTATTAACAGTAATCAGGGCATTGTTGACACTTTGAATTTTTCCAAGAAAGTCCGAGGGCAGACTATAGGATTTGTATATGGACATGCAAGTCCATATTAAATACATTGATTATTTGACTGGTATTCATGGTGCCAAGTCTAGTAGAACACTGCCTTTCGGGAGTGATTTCCCACAGGTTTCATATTGATTTAGTGAGATTAGTGCAACGATTCAGCCAACGGGTCGGCAAATGTACACTGCTAAACGCACACTCTCGTACGTACTATACTCATATCTGTGGTGCCAGACAAATCCAGCAATGATACCATGTGTTTTAGCAAACATATCTCGGTTATACCATTTTCAAATAGTTGCGAATCATGATCTAGGGTTTGCATGGTCAACTCATACAATGTTCTATAGGATTTATCAAAAGATAGATTGTAGAGTGAGATACTGTTTACTTTGCACACAAGAGATGAAAGTCCAAACATCTCGAATTTATGTGGGCATTCAGTCCATGATCCTATTGCACTGGCGCTTTTACAAATGCAAAAGCGAGTTTTGACGGAATTTCACCATTGATAAAGGATTAGTCGGTGCAGGTGCGAGACCCCACGGCAATATGACGCTGATTGGTAACTGTGGTTGAGGAACAAGTAGTTTAATATTATTTATCCACTGGCTCCTCAGTGCTTTTCCACCGCCAAAGCAACAGAACGTCATGACCTGTTGTTTGCGTACATGAAGTATTGCCGAGGGGTGAGGAGACTTACATCAGATATTCAGCAAGTTTCCTCGTCAATGTAAAATTGATAGTACAGATACACTTAAAAATGCTACAACTAGTGAATTACATCTAGTTGGAAAAATATATCATGAAATATTTCATATACCCCAATGGCTGCCACCCAATGTTAAAGTGGATATGAAACTGACGCTTGCACCCTCTAATCTCATATAGAGAAAAGAACTTGATGCTAATCCGGATGTAAGTCTCTACGTCACCTCGGCAATAATTAATGTACGCAAACAAAAGGTCATGAGTTCTGTTGCTTTGGCAGTGGAAAAACTGAGAGCCAATCGAAATAATATTAAACTAATTTTTACTCATACAATCACTAATCAAGTTCATATTGCAATAGGCTCATGCACCTTCGTCGGTTCATCATTTATCAATGGTGAAAATCCGTCAAAACTCGCTTTGGCATTTGTAAAAAGCGCCAGTGCAATAGGATCATGGACTGAATGACCACATAAATTCGAGATGTTTGGACTTTCATCTCTTGTGTGCAAAGTAAACGGTATCCCACTCTACAATCTATCCTTTGATAAATCCTATAGAACATTGTACGAGTTGACCATGCAAACCCTAGATCATGATTTGCAACTATTTGAAAATGGTATAACCGAAGATATGTTTGCTAAAACACATGGTATCATTGTACTAGATTTGTCTGGCACACAAGATATGAGTAAAGTACGCACGGGGAGTGTGCGTTTAGAGTGTACATTTGCTGATGCATAGGCTGAGAGTATTGCATTAATCTCACTAAATCAATATGAAACCTATTGAGAAATCACTCCCGAAGGCAGTGTTCTACTAGACTTGGCACCATGAACACCAGTCAAATAATCAATGTATTTAATATGGATCCCTACATGTCCCAGTACAAATCCTATAGTCTGCCCTCGGACTTTCTTGGAAAAATTCAAAGTGTCAACAATACCTTAATTATTGTTAATAGCAGTCCGCTGTGCATCTATCAAACAATGAAAAAGATTGAACTTTTTTATCCTCTTGGTCTGCCCTATACATTTTACACACATCACATCAGCAACTATATTGAAAACAGTGGGAAAACTCTTATTTAAAATCGAAATAGGGTGCAGGATCTAACAACTAAAAGCTGTGGCTTCAATGCACTACTATATTTTGTGTTCCGATGTCGTGGCTATACTTACAAGCAGTTTCTCAACATTTATAGTGACACTCCTCGTCTGAATGACTTTCTAGTGGAAAATATCCTCTCTGACCTATATAGTATTGATGTCAGTGCCCTAGGAGTAAAGTTATTAAAAAATGTTTGTGAATTGTTTTATTAATAAAACGCATATAAATACAACAATGTCTTAAAATCTCCACTTTAGATTTTTTCATCGATGTATAGGCAACTGTTGTGAACCACTAATGCTGGTAAATCATTTGAATTCACTGTATATTGATCTTGGTTGACTGCAAAGTCAGGGTCACATTTTCTACAGTACAGTATAACTTCACTCTTGTCATATCTCTTTGTATAGTCAATGACACTATTTGCATTCATATTATGAAATTCACGAGTTTCAATCTGTCTATTTGAAGCAATATCACATACAATGTTTTCAAGTGGTGAATCACATTCGGTAACTGCCAAATAAAAATAATTTGGTTTATAGTCATAGT
>NW_028300352.1:0-138997 GCF_049724085.1 Artemia sp. Qi Xiang Cuo
CGTACAGCTCTATTAAAGGATACAAAACTACTTATTTAAAACTAAAATTTCGCTTTTAATGACCAGCAAGCATAGAAAATAGTAAAGCGTTTCTTAGTCATATATTTACCCAAATATTTAACAAATATCATTTTTCTAAACCATCCAAATAGCTCAAGACCTACTATAATTATTCTAACTAAATAGGTACCTCCGCCCTAAAAAGTTCTGAAAAACACTACTACACTATTTAGAGTTAAGCGCTTCTTACTCCTATGTTTACCCGAATATTTAACAAATACCATTTTTCAACGCAGGCCAAAAAAATTGATTACTCCTAGAATTATTCAAAGTAAATAATTACAACCGCCCTAGAGACTTCGTAAAAACCCGATATACTAAATGATAGTGATGAATTACTTAGTAGTATGTTTAACATAATGTTATATACCGACCATATTTCTATAACCTCCTTAAAAATCAATTACTCATAGAATTATTTAAACTGAATAGTTACACCTGCCCTAGAAAATTCGTAAAAACACGATAGCCTTGTTAATAGTGAAGAATTTCTTAGTCGTATGTTTACCAGAATATTTAACAAGTACCATTTTTCCATACCATCCATAAAACTCAAGTCCTCCTATAATTATTTAAACTAATTTTATACAACACCTAAGCAACATCTCAAAAACATGAATGCCTTATTTATAGTGAAGTGTTTCTTAGTCATATGTTTAACTGAATAATTAACAAGTCCAATTTTTCCATACCATCTATAAAACTCAATTCCACCTATAATTATTTAAAATAAATAATTACCACCGACCTAGAAAGTTCGGCAATACACGAGAGCCTTATTTATAGTGAAGCGTTTCTTAGTCGTATTTTTACCCGAATATTTAACAAGTACCATTTTTCCAAATCATCCAAAAAACTCAATTCCTCCTAGAATTATTTAAACTAAATAGTAACCACTGCCTCACACAGAAAGTTCAGAAAGACACGATAGCCTTATTTATAATTGTAACCAAAACTCAAAAATTGAATTTTGTTAACAATTGACAGGAATTGGGTTTTTATGCAGATTGCAACTATATAAATTTCCTTAAGTTTAATATCTAGCCACCAAATGCTCCAAGCCTCAGAAGGAAAAGGGATTTTGAAAACAGGGAGCCCGATTTTTAAAAAAAGGGATTCCCCCGTGCACCTGAACCCCCCGTGTAACTGAGCCCGGGTATAACCAAACCCCCTCGGGCACCTGTATCCCCTTTAACTGAACCAACGTGCACCTCACCCCTCCATGCAACCCGACCCCCGCAAAACACTTTTCAGCGCTGTCTTTTTAAATTGAAAATATTTTTCAAACCTTACTTATTTATTATACAGACCACATCGGCGAGGTAAAGCTAGGTCAAGTCACAATGTCATTCTTTCGTTACTATTCAATTAAGCTATTGAATACTTTCAAGCAATGTTTCTTGTAAACGTCAAATCTATTAAGTATCTGAGCTTATTCTTTGTATTGTTGATGCAAGCATCTCATTCTTTAATTATCCGTGAGACATTCTTAACCTTCCCAATACCTTTACTCAAATATCTTTTCGAAAAAAAAAATTCGCAAATCTCGTAAACTAAAGAAGTAATTACCCTTTTCAAAAAACATTAGTCCTTCTATTAATGAATCCATGAAACTAAACCAGTCTGATATCATCACACAAACATCACGCTCCTAGTTCCAAAAATGTAATGCATGTAGGTTTTGTAGTAATAGGTTTAAAAACCTATTAGCCAAGTTTAAAAAAAAAACCTACTAATCAACTTACAGATGAATGACCACGGATTTAACCAAAAAATATTCAAATCCTAATCACCAATCAAGTTATACTCGTTCCTCTTGGCAGGCAAATGACCCTGGTAACCCCAATTCGTTGAAAACCTACATACATATCTATGCCTTAGGCGTAGGGTTCAAACCTTTATACGACTTACTACTTTCATGAGGATCTTAATTTATTAAAATGAAGGAACAGCAAATGAAAAGTACGAACATAAATAATAAAGGGCAAGTGTTGATACAATTGAAGGCCTTTTTTTTAGATTTAAAACCATTGGTAGAGAATCTTCTCGTTTTATATTTGGAGATACAAATATATAGCCTAATATCTATGCAACTCCAGGTCCTGCGTCAGATAGAAAACCCAAAACAAATGAAAACATTTTGTTTATCCTTGGGACTGACATGTATTCCAAGAGCTATAAGTGTTTACCAATTACAGTTTCCTCAGTCGTTTTGGGTACAATCCCTTTATATGGGCCTCTCGAAAGAAGTCCAACAAGAGATGCTACAGTCAAACGGCAGAGACACTTTGAAATGCTGCTTTTACAAGATGATCCACAACACCGCTGAGAGAAATAGTTTGTATAGCGTGGTTTTAAGATATTTAGAGTGCTGTTTTTTGGGTTTTATATGGGGAAAAAGGTACTTAGTTTAGGTTACGTTTTGAATATATGGAATGCTTTGCCAACCACCCCCCCCACCCCGAATGTGCCAGTATATAGCCCAAATTTGTTTCTAAACATCCTATTTTATTTTATTTCATTAGTATTAACCGAACTTGACTTTTTAGAAAGGCCCATATAAAGGGATTGTACCTCGTTTTGTATAGCAACCCATCAGCCACTATCTTATTTCCTCGAGTCAAAGAATGAAGTGAGGAAAGAATGAAGTGAGCACGGCTTAAGAGTTTCATAGACTTTTCAATGGCTTACACACAAAAACTAAGAAATCTGAAGATACTTGTCAACCCCAAGAGTAAGTGGAATATTTTCAATATAGTTCTTATTTTATTTTCTTTCAATCAGTATGCAAAATTACGAAAAGAAATTCGAGCCATTAAAACTAAAAATATTTCTTAGTCCAAAACAGAAAACATATTTTAGTTTCAGCTTTGATGCTCAACCAGCTAGTGCCTAAACTTTTTGACAAACACGTCTTCCAATTATTTCAATATCTAGCAAATAAAGTGAATGATTTTCACCTTGAAATCTAAGTCCTTTCTTTCGCTTAATACTTCGTTTTAAAAACTTCGCCATCTTTGAGTACCATTCTTGCTTCTAGTGAAGAATAAAACAAACTGTCAGAATATACAACTATATTACATCAACTAGTTGAAACTTTCTACTACTTTATCCGTATAAATATTATTTCTCTAGCATTCAACCGAATTCTGAAAACAAGCTCTTTCATCCTTCTCGCAGGACCGACTGAGGTTTTCTCGGTGTTTAGTTTATTTCATTTTATTCGCGTTTGCGTTTGTCGAGCCCGAAATACTCAAAGCTTTCAAACAAAATCCGGCTTTCCTTCGATTTTGCTCTTGGTTATGTTTGATTTCCCTAGTAGTGAGGATTTACCTAGGCTTTCAGATTCAGGCGAATTGTGTGACAAGCTTAAAATGCTTGAATTCTGGCCATTAGTTTCTAAGTAGGGCAAAGAGGAAAAAAGTGAATTAACTGAGTTGAGTGAAAAAGGATCTGAAATAAAGACCTCAATAATTAGAAATATAGCATGAAACGGGGGAGAGCGTCGAACAATAGATTTCCGTTTCAACCCATGGTCCCTAATGTGAGCTAAGGTATGACGAGATAAGGAGGGGAAGAGTATTGAATTATCATGCTAGGGAATGTTCAGAATTCCTTAACATTTTCTGAGAGACAGATCTAACTCCTGATCTCATAATATACTGATTATACAATTATTAGTATGAAGTGCTACAAAAAAAAAAAAAATAATAATAATAAGGTATACAAGTAGAAAGGAATCAATTTTTCATTGCTTTGCTAAAAAAACACACAAGGTAGAAAATCCATTATCTTCAGTAAAATGGATTTTGGTTTTTAACAAAATAAAATGTGAAATAAAATAACAAATAATAGAAGAAATTCAATCAAATAGATATTTTTTTGTCTAATCCCATGCCTGTTCTCCGTTTTTACAACTTTTTTCATTTTACGGTACGCCTTCAAGTGTATACAGTGCCTCAAACAACTCCTCTCTTTTACGCACTTTTTAAATATAGGACCCCCATAGCTTGGATAAGCATATTCAACAGGGTAATATTCTACTAGAAAAATCATTGCCCCCGAAAAATTTTCAAAAGAGATAGTAAAGTCAATTCGTGACGTTACACAAGAAGCTTTCCCAGAAATTTCTCCAAAATGTAAAGCTTTGGTTAGATAAGAAGTCGAGATGCAGCCAGGCAGCACCACTACTGGGATAAATTGACGCAGCAGACACCAGTAGACCTAGAGAGTGTTTTCAAGACCTTTATTGGCTTCGGATTTTCCGTCTTAATCTTAGGGTTCAGATCACACCTACCTACCATGGACAACAGTACGTAGAAAAAAGGCTAAGATCAATTTTATACTAACCGTCCACTAATGAAAATTAACTAAAAAAACATTTTTTTTTTAAATGAAAGTAGGGACCGACATTAAAACTTAAAACGAACAGAAATTATTCCGTATATGAAAGGGGCTGTCCCCTCCTCAACGCCTCGCTCTTTACGCTAAAGTTTTTTATTGTTTTACAAAATAAAGTTGTGAGACGGAGTCAAACTTTAGCGTAAATAGCGAAGCGTTGAGGAGGGGACAATCCTTTTCATATACGGAATAATTTCTGTTCGTTTTAATTTTTAATGTCGCTCCTTACTTTCAGTTAAAAAAAAACTTTTTTAGTTAATTTCTGAATGTTTTTGAATTAATGCAGCTTTGATTTTGGCTCACCGTACCTAAATAATGAAAACGAAATTCACATATTAATTTTCCCTTTTTTGGCTAATTGGCTTTCTCGAAATTTTGTTCTGACGTAACTTACGAATTAACTTACGTAACCAATTTCTATATTCGTATGTTTTTATTACGTATATTAGGGAGTTCGCTCCCTAGTCAATACCTCACTCTTTACGCTAAAGTTCAAATTTTGTTCGAATCACAAACCCCTGAATCACAAAGGGCGGTTAATTAGAATAGATAGTTCTTTTGAAAGTCCTAAAAAAACTTTAGCGTAAAGAGCGAGGTATTGACTAGGGGATGAACCCCCTCATATATGTAATTTTTTCTGTTCGTTTTAAGTTTTATAGTTGCTTCTTACTTTCAGTTGAAAAAAACTTGTTTTTTTATTTAATTTCTGATCTTTTTTTTATATAATGCTAGGAAATCTGGCGCCCCCTTCATAGAAATGTCCCTTCCCCCAAGGAAATATCCTGCATGGAAAGATCATCCCCCTTAACCCCTACTCAGACCCGAACCCCCACTAGAAAAAATTTCCTCCTGAAACACTTGTATACTTCCCAATAAACAATACTATATGTTAACAATGGGCAAAGTTTATAACTTGCAGCCCTTCCCCCGGGAACAGTGGGTAATTAAGTTATCCTCAAAGACATATTAATTAGATTTTTGACTATGCTGAACAAAATGACTATCTCAAAATTTTGATTGGGTGACTTCGGGAAAAAAATGAGCTTGGGAGGGGGCCAAGTTGCCATCCAATTTTTTGGTCACTTAAAAAGGGCACTAGAGCTTTTAATTTTCGTTCGAATGAGGCCTCTCACGATATTCTAGTACTACTGGGTCGATACGATCACCCCTGGAAAAAAAAAAAAATGAATAAACACGCATCCGTGATCTTTCTTCTTGCAAAAAATACAAAAGTCCAAATTTTTGCAGATAAGAGCTTGAAATCTCATATAGTAGGGTTCTCTGATACGCCGAATCTAATGGTGGGATTTTCATTAAAGCTATATGACTTTTAGGGGTTGTTTCCCCCTTTTTCAAAAATAAGGGACACTTTCTCAGGCGCGTAACTTTTGATGGGTAAGACCAAACTTGATAAAACTTACATATTTTAAATCAGCATGAAAATTTGATTCTTTTGATGTATCTATTGGTATCAAAATTTCGTCTTTTAGAGTTTCGGTTACTATTGAGCCGCTTCGCTCCTTACTTACAGTTCGTTACCACGAACTGTTTGATCAGTATAAATGTATGTAGATACTGAACAAACTGTAACGTTTAATTTGAATTGGTGCTACTTCTCCGATGAACGTAACCTACCATGGGTATAAAATTTTTGGATATATTGTGTTAAGGGCAGATTCTTCCTTAAGTTCAATGGGTACTGGTGCATTATATGGGCACTTCTAAAAAGTCAAGTTTGGTAAATGCTAATGAAAAAAAAATAGGATGAATATGTATTAGTTTATAAACAAATTTGGGCTGTTTATTTGCACACTAGGGGGTGGGGGGAGTGGTTGTAAAGCATAGCATATATTAAATACGTAACCTAACCTAGCCTAACCTAGGTACCCCCTCCCCCTAAACCCCAAAAACAACAGTTTAAATATCGTATACGCAATGAAAACCACGTTTTGACTTGCATTTCTCTATAGCGGTCTCTTGCAATTAACCCGTCTGGCGGCTTTTCGTGACTGGTTTCCTTGTACAATATGTAAAAGTGACCATATAATGCACCAGTACCGTTCAATGTTCATTCAACATCATTATGTGAATGAATTTGGGTTAAAATAGGTTGTCTATTAAAAAGGGGCATAGATAAGCCCTGTGGAGTAAAACTCGACAACTGGTCAGTAGGCATCAATTTACACATATTGTCAATTCTGGCATAAGTCTCATTTCAACGACATTTTAAGTTTTCTAATAAACTTTTTATGAGCCACATGTGAATGTGTTTGAGGGGAAGTCTTATTGTGAAATAAGGCTTGATTGACTGTGAATCTGAATATCTAGAAAAGTTTCCTGAGGTCCCTAGTCCCTTATTTAAAAATGTCAAGCTTTCCAGACTATCACCCTTGCCAATTTTATGTGGGTGCAACTTTCCCGGGTCGAATCTCCCGTGGCTGAAGTATTCTGATAACACAACCTTCCAGAATTAAGAAGTCGTCTTTCTGGCTTCAATTTTCTGTTGGTGCTGCACTTTGTGGACAATCTTCCAGGCACCGTCTGATTAAATGGTTAGACTTTCAACTGACTGAATTTCTTATCAGTTATTATTTGAAAAAAAACTTCGTTTTCAAAAGAGCTAAAGAGGCTGAGTCACAAGTTCGAACCTTAAAACGTACAGGGATTAGGAGGTACAGTTGGGGGCTGACGCCCCCCAAACCCCCCGCTTTTGCAGCCTCTTTTGTTAAGGTTTTTTAAGAGTATAGTCCTAGGTATCATTTCTACGACTTTATGTTCCTTCCGGTTTTTCTGGTAGGTAATTCTATTCTACAGGGGCATTACACTCTTTCAAAGAGACGGGTTTTCTATTGTGACATCGATTTTTTGAAAGTCAAACTCATATATACATGTTTATTTTTTTTTTTTTTTAAACTGTTATTTTTTAAATTAAGTCCATAGCACTTTGCAGATTACTCAATTTACATCTTAGTGTTAACTGGGCAATGACTAAAGGAACATTTGAAGGTGGAGAAAAAAAGGGGTAATTAGCGATTGGATAATTTTAACAAGAAATGACTGAAAAGTGTTTTGGTTTGCACAGTGTTGTCAATTTTAGATAGTTCAGAAATAAAAAAAAATAACAATAAATGGCTGAAAAGTGTTTTGAGGGAGTTGAGTTGCACGAGGGTTCAGTTACATGCGGATTCAGTTACACGGGGATTAGTTAAATAGGGTCGAGTAGCACGGAGATTCAGTTGTACACGGTTTCAGTTACACAGGGGTTCAGTTACATGGGGGGTTCTTTGTGTTAAATAAGTAGTTTTTCTATCTTTTAAAAGATCTTTACGGGGGTTGAGAGACTCAGGTGCCTAATTCAATTTGATTTTTCTTTACTTGTTTGTCATTAAAAACGAACTATTTGTGTTAAATAATTAGTTTTTGTATCTTTTAAATGAGAATTACGGGGAATTTAGAGACTCAGTAGCCTAATTCCGTGTGATTTTTATTTAGTTGTTTGTCATTAAAAACGAAATTTTATTGTTAAATAAGTAGTTTTTGTATCTTTTAAAAGAGCTTTACGGGGATTGAGAGACTCGGAAGCCTAATTCCGTGTGATTTTTATTTACTTGATGTTCATTAAAATCTAAATTTGTGAGTTAAATTATTAGTTTTTTTATCTTTTAAAAGATCTTTACGGGGATTGAGAGACTCAGGTGCCTAATTCCGTGTGATTTTTCTTTACTTGATGGTGATTAAAAACTAAATTTTTGTTTTAAATAAGTAGTTGTTGTATCTTTTAAAAGAGCTTTACGGGGATAGAGAGACGCAGTTGCCTTAGTCCGTGTGAATTTTCCTTACGGGATGGTCAATAAAAACGATATTTTCGTGTTAAATAAGTAGTTATTCTAACTTTTAAAGGAACTTTACGGGGATTGAGAGACTCAGTTGCCTAATTCAGTGTTGTTTTTATTTAATTTATTGTAATTAAAAACGAAATTTTTGTTTTACTTAAGTCTTTTTTTTATATATAAATATTGCTTTAAGTTTATATATTTTATCTCTTTCAATAAACATTGTTAAATTAATTAACTTTGTTTAAAATAAATACTTAAATTTTTTGTTTAATAAGTATTTTTTGTATCTTTTAAAAGATCTTTTAGGGTATAGAGAGACTAAGTAGCCTAATACCTGGTTATTGTTCTTGAATAGATGGTCTTTAAAATCGTATCTTTTGTGTTTATTAAGTAGTTTTTGTATCTTTTAAAAGAGCTTTACGGGGATTGAGAGACTCAGTTGCCTAATTCCGTGTGATTTTTCTTTAATTGTTGGTCATTAAAAACGAAATTTTACTGTTAAATAAGTAGTTTTTTTATCTTTTAAAAGATCTTTACGGAGATTGAGAGACTCAGATGCCTAATTACGTGTGATTTTTCTTTACTTGTTTGTCATTAAAATCTTATTTTTTTTCTTAACTAAGTAGTTTTTGTATCTTTTAAAAGAGCTTTACGGGGATTGAGAGACTCAGTTGCCTAATTCCGTGTGATTTTTCTTTACGTGCTGGTCATTAAAAACGAAATTTTGGTCTTAAATAAGTAGTTTTTGTATCATTTAATAGATCATTACGGAGATTGATAGACTCAGTTGCCTAATTCCTTGTGATTTTTCTTTACTTGATGGTCGATAAAATAGAAATTTTTGTGTTATATTATTATTTTTTGTTTATGTTAAAGTTTATTTAATGGTATAGAGTGTCTAAGTCGAGTTTTTACGTTGGGTTTTTATTTAGTGGATTTTCATTAAAAAAGAAATTTTTGTATTAAATAAGTAGTTTTTTTATCTTTTAAAATAGCTTTAAGGGGGTAGAGAGACTCAGTAGACTAATTCTGTGTGGTTTTTCTTTACAATGTTGTCTATAAAAAATAAAATTTTTATTTATAATTTAATTAATTGTATCTTTTATTATATCTATAAGTGTATTGAGAGACTCAGTTGCCGGATTCCGTGTTATTTTTCTTCTTTTCAGTAAAGACATTCGATATCCTAAAAGTGTTTAATTCAAACTTTTTTAAAACTTCGAAATTTTTCAACTTTATTTATTTTTTTCTTTTTGTACATAACTTAAAATGTCAAAATATGCTTACAGTTCTAACAACTGCGCTCTGTGATTGGTCAGAGACACGATGTGACTTTCCCACTGGTATTCTATGACCGGTTATTGACACTACCTAATCTATTGCATGTATTAAATCAGTATTTTTTACGCAGTGGAACGATAAACACATATGTCATATCTTTAAAAAAAAAGTGAAGATGGAGCATTTTAATAAAGTGTGTTTACATAATAAGGTTATTGTAGCATTGAATGCTGACAAAGAGAAGTATTTAAACTTTGAAACAAGTACAGGTGGTAGCACTATTGGAAATGTATGCATGCATTGTCATGATAGTAAGGAATTAAATTTCTTTGGAATACCGAAAAAATTCAACTCTTATGTTGGTGGTTATGCGAGATTGAGATCTCCAGAGATGATTGCACTCAAAGAGAATGCCAACATAAAAATAATCGTTGATGATAGAGGAAAACTCCTTGTTACTGTTGCAGCTAACACATTACCTACTGATATATCCAATCGTCAGCTTTCGGGTATTAGCATTCAACGGAAGGTCAATAAAAGAAAGGCCTACTCTTCTACTAATATCGTAAACCATATCTTGCCTACGTGCCAAACTGTTACCTGTGTAAAAATAATGTGATAATAGACAGTGAAATTGCCAGAAAAAAAAGGGCATTGTCAGAAAATATCACGATGGAATATAAACATGAATCAATGAAAAACAAAGCACCAGCAAACGTTACTGCCATTGATCAAACAGTCATTGAACCAAATAATACCAAAGACGAAAAACATATTGAGCCTGTTGATGAAACACCATTAAAAATTGTGTATCACTCAAAATGGAATAATGATTATTCTACTGATTACGAACTAAGAGAAGACAATAGCTATAATAGCAAGAGAGAACATGGTGAACTATTTTATGGAACAGATTCAAAATGTCTAAAGTTAATTATTGATGTTAATAATGTATCATAATATATTTTTGTATTAATATTCTACATAGCATTATTTCATTAAAAATATATTTTGCATTACATTGTTATGTGTTCATTATTTTTAGAGTCCGCTAGCATATCAATAGTTTAGAATGTCAAATAAAACCAAAGAGATGTAAGAAAAGGGATTTTTATATATCTATTGAAATACAAGCGGGGACAAATCTTTTCAATAATTTACCTCCAGAATACCTAAAAAAAGACATTTCATTCAAGAAATTTATGATAAATCTCACATTAAGCTACAAAATCTTTCCGAAAAGTGCATTATGGATTCACAATGAAGAAATTTCATTTAAGGAATTATCAAAAATTGTAAGTAAGTAGCAAATTCTTTCAAAAATATGTTAATACGTTTAAGCAATAAATATCTTTATGCTTAACCCGTCTTTATTCTTTAGAATAGTTTTAATCATTTCATTAAATTATTAATAAATTTTAATTAATTAACAATTTATTTATTGAATTAGATTAATGGAAACAATAAAGATATTTAATTAAATAATTCATAATAAAATTTCAAGTAATTAATAAAGTCTTTATTGTTTTGACCTATTTGATGAAAAATAAGTATATGTCATTATAGCAATTATGAATTACTTCTAAATATTGAACACACACTCATGCTTCCTAATGAATATAAAATACAGAAATTTCCTTTATGAAATTATCAAAAATTGTAAGTAAGTAGTAAATTCTTTATCGACTTTATCTCCTAGGGAAATAAAAAGACAGTTCATTAAAGAAATTATGAAAAAATTGTAAGTAAGTAGCAAATTCTTTCTTGAATTTACCTGCTGGATAAACAAAAAAGACATTTCGTTCAAGAAATTATGACAAATTCCAAGTAAGTAACAAACTCTTTATTGTTTTCATGACTTAGATACACGTTGTAGAAATTTAATTCAAGAAATTATAAAAAAATTCTCAGTAAGTAGCAATTTCTTTCTTGAACTCAACTCTGTGATAAAATAGAATGAAAGTAATATCAATTTTTTTTGGAAAAAAACAATTTATTAAATTTAGTATTATCTTTTGGTAACAATATATTTTTTACTTAAGTGTATTAATTAAAACATTTGTAAGTAATTACAGATCAATTTTCGATTCATACAATTTTAGCCCCAGTACATTTCCTTCTTTAGCGTCCTTAAGAAAAAATCGCAAGTAACTACCTTTTTTTTCTCTCTTTATCAAAAACAATCTTCACTTAGCTACACGATGTAGAAATTTAATTCAAGAAATTATGAAAAAATTCTCAGTAATTAACAATTTCTTTCTTTAAGTCAACTCTTGGATACACAATACGGAAATTTCATTCAAGAATTTTATGACTTAGATACACGATGTAGAAATTTGATTCAAGAAATTATGAAAAAATTCTCAGTAAGTAAAAATTTATTTCTTGAAGTCGTCTCTTGGATACACAATGCGGAAATTTCATTCAAGAAATTATGAAAATATTTTTAAGTAAGTAAAAAACTCTTTATTGATTTCACCTCTTGGATATACAGTACAGATACTTCATTCAAGAAATTATGAAAAAATTTCAAGTAAGTAACTTTTTTTTCTCTTTATCACAAACAATTTTCTCTTAGCTAAATGATGTAGAAATTTAATTCAAGAAACTATTGAAAAATTCTTAATAAGTAACAATTTCTTTCTTGAAGTCAATTCCTGGATATGCAATACGGAAATTTCATTCAAGAAATTATGAAAAAATTGTAACTAAGTAGCAAATTCTTTCTTGAATTTACCTGTTGGACAAACAAAAAGACATTTCGTTCAAGAAATTATGACAAAATTCTTAGTAAGTAACAAACTTTATTGTTTTCACGAGTTAGATATACGACGTAGAAATTAAATTCAAGAAATTATGAAAAAATTCTCAGTAAGTAACCATTTCTTTATTGAAGTTAACTCTTGGATACAAAATACTGAAATTTCATTCAAGAAATTATGAAAATATTTGTAAGTAAGTAACAAACTCTTTATCAATTTCATCTCGTGGATATACAGTACAGATACTTCATTCAATAAATTATAAAAAAATCGCAATTTAGTAGCTTTTTTTTTCTCTTTATCACAAAAAAATTTCACTGATCTGAACGATATATAAATGACAATAGTGATATTAAGTAAAAAGATAAATAAAGTACCAATTACCGTATGTTAGTCATATCATTTAGGCACAAACGCATGTCATTTTCAGAAATGTCATTACAAAATTTAGTTGTGTGAAATCACATCTCTAGTGCGTGATTTCAACTATTTGCAATAGAATACCGACAATTAATCAAATAGTAAAAATTAATAACATTGGGTAACTGAATGCTCGTTTTATGCCTTTCCTTGGTACCTTTCCAAACGAGCGGGGATTCCCCACTGGTTCCTACACATTGCAAAAAAGTGAGCAGTACGAAAACTCCACGTTTTCAACCAGACTGGTTTTTTAGGGACCAATCAGGAGAGATATGCAAAGTCAACATAGCTTTATTTCATTTTTTTTAAGGTTCATTTAGTCGAGGTTTCGTGCGCGCCCGAAACCGCGTCGAAATGTACCTTAAAAAAAATGAAATAAAGCTCTGTCGACGTTGCCTATCTCTCCCGATTGGTCCCTAAAAACCCCGTCTGGTTGAAAACGTGGAGTTTACGTACTGCTCACTTTTTTGAAATGTGTAGGAACCAGTGGGGAATCCCTGTTCGTTTGGAAAGGTGCCAAGGAAAAGCATACAAATAGCATGTAGTTTCAATACGTGTTTAATCACGTTTTTTCAATGAAGTATCTGTACTGTATATTCAAGAGGTGAAATCAATGAAGAGCTTGTTACTTACTTACATATATTTTTTATAATTTCTTGAATTAAATTTCTTTTTTGTCTGTATCCATGTTTTGGATAAAATACGTATATTTTTAAGTCATTTGAATTTTATCAGAATGACGTTAAATAATGGCCGATATCGCTTTGCACCTTGACATCAGTGTGTTACAAATAGAAAAAAAAAGTTACATAATTTCATTTTTTTCATGCTGAATTGACTTAATTATATTTAATTCCTATTCAAGAGATTAAACTAATAAAGAGTTTGTTACTTAATTAAAAATATTTTCATAATTTCTTGAAGGAAATGTCAGTAGTGTGTATCCAAGATTTGACTTCAAGAAAGAAATGGTTACTTACTGAGAACTTTTTCATAATTTCATGAATTTAATTTCTACACCTTATATCTAACTCGTTAAAAAAATAGTTTTTTACTTACTTAAAATTTTGTCATAATTTCTTGAACGAAATGTCTTTTTTTTGTTTATCCAAAAGGTTAATAATGTAAATAATATTATAAAGATAATTAGATTATTTCCATAATTTATTGAATTTAATTTATAAGTAGTATATCTAACTCGAGAAAAAAATAAATTTTTTTAATTAATTAGAATTCTGTCATAATTTCTGAACTAAATATCTTTTTTTTATCTAACATTTGAATTCAAGAAAGAATTTGCTACTTAGACTGAGATTTTTTTCATAATTTCTGGAATTCAATTTCTACGTCGTATATCTAACTCGTGCAAACAATAAAGAGTTTGTTACTTACTTAGAATTTTGTCATAATTTCTTGAACGAAATTTCTTTTTTTGTTTGTCCAGCAGCTAGATTCAAGAAAGAATTTGGTACTTAGTTACAATTTTTTTCATAATTTCTTGAATGAAATTTCTGTATTGAATATCCAGGAATTGACTTAAAAAAATAAATTTTTACTTACTGATTATTTTTCAGCAATTCCATTACTCATTAGTATACAACAGTGGGGTTCTATACACTTTTACTTTACTCATACACAATTTATTAGCTGACTTACAATTTTTTCACAATTACTTGAATGAAGTATAGGTACTGTATCAACAGGATTTGAAATCAATAGAGTTTTCTAATTAATTGAGAATTGTTTCTAAATGTACTTGGTGAGAATTCCGCATTGCGTAACCACAACTCGAGTTAATTAAAGAAATTGCTAATATCTGCGACTAGTTCCATAGTTCATCGAATTCAATTTCCGCATAGTGTATATCATTTATAAAAATCTTGAATGAAATTTCAGTATTGTGTATTCATGAGTTGACTTCAAGAAAGAAATTGTTAATTACTGAGAATTTTTTCCTTATTTCTAGAATTAAATTTCTAAATAGTAAATGTCAGTGAAAAGTGTTTGTTATAAAGAGAAAAAATAGTTAGTTACATGTGGTTTTTTCATAATTTTTTGAATGAAGTATCTGTACTGTGTATCCAAGAGGTGAAAACAAAAAGAGTTTGTTACCTACTTACAAATATGTTAATAATTTCTCGAATGAAATTTCCTTATTGTGTATCCAAGAGTTGACTTAAATAAAGGAATCGTTTTTTTTTCATAATTTCTTAAATTAAATTTCCGTATTTTGTATCCAAGAGTAGACTTCAAGAAAGAAATTGTTAAATACTGAGAATGTTTTCATAATTTCTTGAATTAAATTTCTACATAGTGTATCTAAGTCATGAAAACATTAAAGAGTTTGTTACTTAATTGGAATTTTATCATAATTTCTAGGAAGAAATATCTTTTTGTTTATTCAGCAGGTGAATTCAAGAAGGAATTTGCTACTTACTTGCAATTTTTTCCTAATTTCTTTAATGAATTGTCTTTTTTATTTAGCCAGGAGGCGAATTCAAGAAAGAATTTGCTACTTACTTAAAGTTTTTTATAATTTCTTAAAGTAAACTTTTGCATTGTTTATCCATGAGGTAACATGAGTGTGTGTTACTTATATAGAATTCTATCATAATTTTTAGAATGAAATTTCATTCTTTTGCGTCCAATGTGTGAAAACAAATAATACTTCATAACTAACTACCGATTTTATGATTGTCTCTTTAATTAAATATATGTAGTGTGTCAAGTAAGAGAATTCAATAAAGCTATTGTTACTTACTTAATTACAATTTCTTCATAATTTAATGAAATGAATAAAACTATTCTAAAGAATAAATACGGGTTAAGCTTAAAGATATTTATTGATTAAACGTATTAACATATTTTTCAAAGAATTTGATACTTAATAACAATTTTTTATAATTTCTTAAATGAAATTTCTGCATTGTGTATCCATGATATAACTTCAAGAAAGAGTTTGTAGCTTACTTAGAATTTCGTCATTAATTATTTAATGAAATGTCTTTTTTTTATTTATCCAGAAGGTAAAGTCAAGAAAGAATTTGTCATCGTTCGTCTGAAAATATATATATAAAAATCCGTGATCATACATATCCGTGGAGTTATTAGACATTCTCAAGGATTGATCTGGTAGCTGACTCTAAAAATAATGAACACATAACAATGTAATGCAAAATATATTTTTAATGAAATAATGCTATGTAGAGTCTTAATACAAAAATATATTATGATACATTATTAATATCAATGATTAACTTTGGACATTTTGAATCTGTTCCATAAAATAGTTCACCATGTTCTCTCTTGATATTATAGCTATGGTCTTCTCTTAGTTCGTAATCAGTAGAATAATCATTATTTCATTTAGAGTCATACACAATTTTTACTGGTGTCTCATCAAAAGGTTCAATATGCGTTTCGTCATTGGTATTATTTGGATCAATGACTGTTTGACCAATGGCAGTAACGTTTGCTGGCGCTTTTTTTTTCATCGATTCATCTTTATATTCCATACTGATATTTTCTGACAATGCCCTTTTTATTTTTCTGGCAATTTCACTGTCTATTATCAGATTATTTTTACACAGGTAACAGTTTCGACACGTAGACAAGATATGGTTTACGATATTAGTAGAAGAGTAGGCCTTTCTTTTATTGATCTTTCGTTGAATGCTCATACCCGAAAGGTGACGATTGGATGTATCAGTAGGTAATGTGTTACCTGCAGCAGTAGCAAAGAGTTGTCCTCTTTCATCAATGATTATTTTAATATAGGCATTCTCTTTGAGTATAATCATCTCTGGAGATCTCAATGTCGCATAACCACCAACATAAGAGTTGAATTTTTTCGGTATTCCAAAGAAATTTAATTCCTTACTGTCATGATAATGCATGCATACGTTTCCAATAGTGCTACCACCTGTACTTGTTTCAAAGTTTAAATACTTCTCTTTGTCAGCATTCAATGCTACAATAACCTTGTTATGTAAACACACTTTATTAAAATGCTCCATCTTCACTTTTTTTTTTAAGATATGACTTATGTGTTTATCTTTCCACTGCGTAAAAAATACTGATTTAATACATGCAATAGATTAGGTAGTGTCAATAACCGGTCATAGAATACCTGTGGGAAATTAACATCGTGTCTCTGACCAATCACAGAGCGCAATTGTTAGAACTGTAAGCATATTTTGACATTTTAAGTTATGTACAGAAAGAAAAAAAATAAATAAAGTTGAAAAATTTCAAAGTTTTAAAAAAGTTTGAATTAAACACTTTTAGGATATCGAATGTCTTTACTGAAAAGAAGAAAAATCACACGGAATCCGGCAACTGAGTCTCTCAATCCCCGTAAAGCTCTTTTAAAAGGTACAAATACTAATTATTTAACACAAAAATGTATTTTTTAACGACCACCAAGTAAAGAAAAATCACACGGACTTAGTCACCTGAGACTCTCAATCCCCGTAAAGATCTTTTCATCGATCCAACCTCTCATAATATAACACACAAATTTCTGTTTTAATGAAGATCACGTAACTAAAAATCACACGGAATTAGGCGACTGAGTCTCTCAATCCCCGTAAAGCTCATTTAAAAGATACAAAAACTACTTATTTAACACCCAAATTTCGTTTTTAATGACCACCAATTAAAGAACAATCACACGGACTTAGGAACATGAGTCTCTCAATCCCAGTAATTATATATAATAATAAACAAAAAATAATTAAATTAAAAAAAATTTTATATTAGCTATAAACAAACTTATAGAACACTAAAACTGAATGAGGAACCTGATTCTCTATTACCATGTAAAGCTCTTTTAAAAGATACAACAACTAATGATTTAAAACAAAAAGTTATTGTTTTATGACAAACAAGTAAAGAAAAAACACTCGGAATAATGCACATGAGTCTCTCAATCCCAGTAATGCTATTTTAAAATATAAAAAATCTACTTATTTAACAAAAAAATTTCGTTTTTAATGACAACCAAGAAAAGAAAAATCACACGGAATTAGGCAACTGAGTCTCTCAATCCCCGTAAAGCTCTTTTAAAAGATACAAAAACTACTTATTTAACACAATTATTTCTTTTTTTATGAACATCACTTAAATAAAAATCACACGGAATTAGGCTACTGAGTCTCTCAATCCCAGTAAATCTATTTTAAAGGATACAAAAACAAATTATTTAACACAAATATTTCTTTTTTAATGACAAACAAGTAAAGAAAAATCACACGCAATTAGGCAACTGAGTCTCTCAATCCCCGTAAAGCTCTTTTAAAAGATACAAAAACTACTTATTTAACAATAAACTTTCGTTTTTAATGACCAACAAGTAAATAAAAATCACACGGAATTAGGCAACTGAGTCTCTCAATCCCCGTAAAGCTCTTTTAAAAGATACAAAAACAACTAATTTAACAAAAAAATTTCATTTTTAATGACCACAAAGTAAAGAAAAATCACACTGACTTAGGCGACTGAGTCTCTCAATCCCCGTAAAGCTCTTTTAAAAGATACAAAAACTACTTATTTAACACAAAAATTTCGTTTTTATTGACCCTCAAGTAAATAAAAATCACACGGAATTAGGCCACTGACTCTCTCAATCCCCTTAAAGCTCTTTTAAAAGATACAAAAACTACTTATTTAACAAACAATTTTATTTTTTAATGACTACCAAGTAATGAAAAATCACATTGAATTAGGCAACTGAGTCTCTCAATACCCTTAAAGATCTTTTAAAAGATACAAAAACTACTTATTTAACACAAAGAACCCCTATGTAACTGAACACCTGTGTAACTGAAACCGTGTACAACTGAATCTCCGTGCTACTCGACCCCATTTAACTAATCCCCGTGTAACTGAATCCGCATGTAACTGAACCCTCGTGCAACTCAACTCCCTCAAAACACTTTTCAGCCATTTCTTGTTAATTTTTTTTATTTCTAAACTATTTAAAATTGACAACACTGTGCAAAACAAAGCACTTTTCAGTCATTTCTTGTTAAAATTATCCAATCGCTAATTACCCCTTTTTTTTCTCCACCTTCAAATGTTCCTGTAGTCATTGCCCAGTTAACACTAAGATGTAAATTGAGTAATCTGCAAAGTGCTATGGACTTCATATAAAAAATACCAGTTTAAAAAAAAAAAAAAATAAACATGTATCTATGAGTTTGACTTTCAAAAAATCGATGTCACGATAGAAAACCCGTCTCTTTGAAAGAGTGTAATGACCCTGTAGAATAGAATTACCTACCAGAAAAACCGGATTGAACATAAAGTCGTAGAAATAATACCTAGGACTATACTTTTAAGTCCTGTAGCCTGCAATCAGTTGGTCGCACCAAGTTCATCACATTATAGCTTGTTATCGGTTAGGGAAAATTTTCCTGTAAAAAATCCAGCAAACAGGCTCAGTACTGTTTCTAATCAAAGAGATGCAATAGGATGTTCTTACGGTAAAAAATTCAAGCAGACTTCGTTCGTGTTGTAAAGCATTTCTTTGCAAGGGAAAAAGCGGGGGTTTAGGGGGGCGGTAGACCCCCAAAATAAAAATCTTAACAAAAGAGGCTGCAAAAGGTACGCCTTCAGGTGTATACAGTGCCTCAAAAAACTCCTCTCTTTTGCGCACTTTTTAAATATAGGACCCCCATAGCTTGGATAAGCATATTCAACAGGGTACTATTCTACTAGAAAAATCATTGCCCCCGAAAAATTTTGAAAAGAGAGTGTAAAGTCAATTCGTGACGTGACACAAGAAGCTTTCCCAGAAATTTATCCAAAATGTAAAGCTTTGGTTAGAAAAGAAGTCGAGATACAGCCAGGCAGCACCACTACTGGGATAAATTGATGCAGCAGACACCAGTAGACCTAGAGAGTGTTTTCAAGACCTTTATTGGCTTTAGATTTTCCGTCTTAATCTTAGGGTTCAGATCACGCCTACTTACCATGGACAACAGTACGTAGAAAAAAGGCTATGTTCAATTTGATACTAACCGTCCACTAATGAAAATTAACTAAAAAAACAAGTTTTTTAACTGAAAATAAGGAGCAACATTAAAACCTAAAACCAACAGAAATTATTCCGTATATGAAAGGGGCTGTCCCCTCCTCAACGCCTCGCTCTTTACTCTAAAGTTTTTTATTGTTTTAAAAAATAACGTTGCGAGACAGAGTAAAACTTTAGCGTAAAGAGCAAGGCGTTGGGGAGGGGACAGCCCTTTTCATATAACATATAACAGCCCTTTTCGGAATAATTTCTGTTCGTTTTAAGTTTTAATGTCGCTCCTTACTTTCAGTTAATTTTTTTTTTAGTTAATTTCTGAACGTTTCTGAATTAATGCAGCTTTGATTTTGGCTCACCGTATATGAATAATTAAAACGAAATTCGCATATTAATTTTCCCTTTTTTGGCTAATTGGCTTTCTCGAAATAATGTTGTGAGTAGAAAGGGAGGCGCTACTCCGAGGGGGGCTCCTAATATTGGCATAGAGTCCCTAGGGGAGATGGATTTCTGAGAAATTGATTGCGTAATCAAAGTGTGTCAATGACCTCTTTTTTCCAAGGTCGATTTGTTTTTTGTTTCTAGGTGTAATAACTCCAGGACGAAGGTTGCACATGCGCATTGAATTCTAACGGGAACAATGCTATTGATGTAGGACTCGAGGGGGAAGTGAATTTCCGAGAACTTGATTGCGTAATCGATCGTGAATGTCAAGGTGTCCAGAAATATGAAACAGTATTTGATGTTGTTGTTGTTGTAAGTGCATGTTCGAGGCGAATGTTATGAATTTCCAGGAATAGGAAACAGTTAGATCACGTGTTTCCTTCTCAGCCAATCAGCGAGTCGGATGCATCCCCCTTCTCAGCCAATCAGAGGGCTGGTTACATATTAGCGGCGGAGGGTATATGAGGAAAGGATTTTTGCTATAGTTTTTATTAGTCTGTGAATAGAATTCAAAGGAGTGAGAACAGTTTGACTTTACTAATTTGGATATATATTTGTGTGTTGATGAGTGGAATGTTTACCCTCTTAGAAGTTGATAGTGGAGTTGATGGTAATAATACAAGAGCACCAAACATTGCGGTGGAAATCACGAGAGGATCACGGCTTTGTCTGGAATGGGATGAAGTTTATGCAAGATATGTAATGTCCTTGAGCAAATTTAAAATGGAGGATCAATTATGTTTCGCTGCAAAAGTTGATATAGCACATGTGAATAGACTTCAATGTGCTTTAAGTGCATTATTGAAACATATCGAAGACAATAAACTCTATCGCTAATTGTACGTGCTTAGTATTATTGTTATTGTTGTAATTATTCAATAAAATTGTTTCGAAATCGAAAATGTTCCCTTTCTTTTCTGGTTAGGGGCTAACGAATCAGGTTCAGTTTAGAGTCAGCAATCAGAGTGAAAGGATTGAAAAAATGAATAAATTTGAGAAAGAGAGAATTAGATCAAATCTAGTATTTATGGAAAAACATTTGATTTTGGATGACGATTTTCTCGGGTTATCTCTTCAACGCAGGATATTCTCTCATCAGAGAACACTTGACAATATAATGAGGAGTGATTCTCCCCCATTGGACTATTGTATGAAACTTTTAAAATGTGATTCAAATGCTTAGTCTCAATTTATTGATATATTAATTGAAACAAAGCAGAATCATATCGTGGATATACTTTTGAAAACATTGCCAATGGATTCAATGAAGATGGCTCCACCCCACCAATCGAAAGAGGTAACGTCACAGAGCTACTCCTCTCCCCATTCCTCCACCTTGAATTTATCCATCAGCAGGAACGATCAGTTTTGTTTTAGCTGTGAGAGAGTTGACATCGGAAACCAAAAAATGTTCTATATATGTCCACTGTGCATGTACACTCTTGGCAGTTGGACTTAATGTGAGAATTGTACAATTATTGATGACTATAATGAAAAGTGTAAATTATGTAATCCTTGTAAATTACATAGAGGCTAAGCAGTACAAGTTAAAGGATGTAATTCATGTCTTGAGGAGGTGTGTGACTCTCACCCTAGAGGACACCTGTGCTCCAATTGTCACTATGATAAATGTGATCAGTGGGATAATACTTACCCCGCTATGATTGGAAAGAATCCCAAACGTGATTTTAGTTTATTTCTACGAGATTGGTATTGTCGCGGATTTAAATTATTCTGGGAAGAGGAATCTGGTCTACGATTCAACTGTTGGAGTAACAAGACAATCTGGTTTCTACGTCATCGATGTGACGACACTGCCTACTATGACTATAAACCAAGTGATTTTTATTTGGCAGTTACCGAATGTGATTTACCATTTGAAAACACTGTATGTGATATTGCTTCAAATAGACATATTGAAACTCGTGAATTTCATAATATGAATGCAAATAGTATGATTGACTATATAAAGAGATATGAAAAGAGTGAAGTTACATTGTAATGTATAAAATGTGAACCTGACTTTGCAGTCAATCAATATCAAAATACAGTGAATCCAAATGATTTACCAGCATTAGTGGTTCATGACAGTTGCCTATACACCGAAGAAGATGAATAAATTTAAAGTTAAGATTTAAAGACATTGTTGTATATATACGCATTTTATTAATAAACGAGTTCACAAACATTTTTTAAGTAAATTAATCTTTGGACATTGAAACCTATACTATACAGGTCTGAGAGGACATTTTCCACTAGAAAGTCGTTCAGACGGGCACTGTCACTATAAATGTGGAGAAACTGCTTGTAAGTATAGCTACGGCATCGGAACACAAAATATAGTAGTGCATGGAAGCCACAGCTTTTAGTCGTTAGATCCTGAACCCTCTTCCGATTTTGAATAATAGTTTTCCCACTGCTCTCAATATAGTTGCTGATGTGAGGTGTGCAAAATGTATAGGGTAGACCAAGAGGGTCAAAAAATTCAATCGTCTTCATTGTTTGTAAGATGCACAGCCAATGACCCGTCAGCACAGTCGACGGACTGCTATTAACAATAATCAAGGTATTGTTGACACTTTGAATATATCCAAGAAAGTCAGAGGGTAGGCAATAGGATTTGTAATTTAGGGGTCCATATTAAACACATTGATTACTTCACTGGTGTTCATGGTGCCAAGTCTAGTAAAAAACTGCCTTCGGGAGTGATTTCCCAATAGGTTTCATATTGATTTAGTGAGATTAGTGCAATACTCTCAGCCAATGGGTTGGCCAATGTACACTCTAAAAGCACACTCCGCGTACGTACTAGACTCATATCCTGTGTTCCAGACAAATCCAATACAATGATACCATGTGTTTTAGCAAACATTTCTTCGGTTATACCATTTTCAAATAGTTGAGAGTCATGATCTAGGGTTTGCATGGTCAACTCATACAATGTTCTATAGGATTTATCAAAAGATAGATTGTAGATTGGGATGCGATTTACTTTACAAACAAGAGATGAAACTTCAAACATCTTGAATTTATGCCGGTATTCAGTTCACGATCCTTCTGTACTGGCAATTTGTACAAATACCAAAGCGAGCTTCGACGGGATTTCGCCATTGATAAGGGATGAATTGGTGAAGGTGCATGAGCCCATGATAATATGACGTTAATTGGTGATTGTTTGACGAACAAGTAGTTTAATATTATGTCCACTGCCTCTCAGTTTGTCGACTGCACAAGCAACAGAACTCATAACCTGTTGTTTATGTACATGAACCATTGCCGAGGTGAGGGAGAGAGTCACATCAGGATTTCCAGCAAGTTCTTTTCTCAATATGAAATTGAAGGGTGCAAGCGTCAGTTTTATATCCACTTTAACATTGGGCGGCAGCCATTGGGGTATATTAAATACTTCATGATATATTTTTCCAACTAGATGTAATTCACTAGTTGTAGCATTTTTAAGTGCATCTGTACTATCAGTATTAGTAATATATTCATATCCATTGGAGGTGTCTCTCAATTCCTTGTATGACTTGGGTGTCATCAACATGAATTGCATATGGCTTGTATAATTTGAGAGATTGTTGCTTGTGCTCACCAGCGTGCCATTGATGTAGACGCTAATTTGACGAAATAGATTATGTAGTATACGATTTTCATAGGATATCCCATCTGCTCGAACCGGCATTGTATTATTGGACTTCCGAACTTTCATTTGTAAATCAATAAATGTTGAAGACATGTCCATAAGGTAGTCTTCATTGGAATAAATTTGAAAGGAGATACTATCGGAGGGGGGTTGTTGTGGATAATATTGTTCATTGTATCCATGCTTGACACTCACATCAACGTTTTCCGCATTGAATAGATTCAATGAGGTGGTGATTGAAGGTTGAGAATCCTTATGCGGCAGGTAGGACATCTTAAGAGAAGAAATCTAGTGTCGATCTAACAATTCTCTTCCCGGTGCTTCTTCTTCTGTTTACACTACGTTTCGACTTTTTCCTTCTTTTCTTTGACAAGAGGGATGGTGTCGTTCGTTTACAACCTGAGTACAGACTGATGAGTGATGCATTGTTTCTAGACATTTTTATGCCTTTACCATTTTGTTTCAATCCCTCATAACGGGTTTGCGCACTAGACCTAAGATTTACCGCAGCACTTTTTTTAAAATCCTTGCCAGAGCCCCACTCGTATAGTTTAAAGGATGCATAATCTGTCGCAGCCGGTACAAGATATTTTCTAGCCAGTGGTGGTGAAGAGTGAAACAGCTTAGCAAACCAACTGCCAAGACCGTAGCGAGACATTGACGAGCGACCTTTGTAATAGTCCATTCCATTGCCCTGTTGTCTCGGACTAAGAGTATTAACATAGCAGTCAATACCAGGACAAGTGAATACCACTTTTTTATTAGATATCTTGTTGTTGAACGAAATTGGCCTGTAATCACAGCGAAACCTTTTGAAATTGCTAGGGGATCCACAATTCAGCTCTTGGTGTTAACTGACAGAGTTCCAAATAGGAAGTGTTTACGGGAATATACTGAAGATGCTTTATATTGTAGTGGTGAATATGCTCTTGATTGGTTTTTCGTTCAAGAACATGTAGGAGGGGAACATTTGAATTACCAACCCGAGATGTTTCCACAAATGAAGCGTAGTGAAATATACAAGCGTCTGTGGAGAAGGCAGATGGGTAGTCAACAAAAATGAAATTAGTGTTTCCAGCACATTTACTATTCATTGTATTTATCTTAAAGCCAAGAACATCCTTTAGGTTATCATTTAGAATAACTTTTTCGTTGGCAATAGGTGAACTAATGTAAATCTTACCCTCTTCCTTTGAATACTTGAAATAAAAAGCTCAATTTTTACGAGCGGAAATTCTTTTATTAATAGATCGACATAAATCGTTCATACAGGTGAGTTCCTCGTAGTGTAATTCAATATATGGATAATCCATACAATTGTTCTTATGATTTTGTTCTTGATTACTTGAGGGTGGTGGCGGCCAAACAAAGGGTGTAGTTTTTATTTCATATTTACGATTTGTTCTCAGCATGCCGTAGGTATCTTTGAGAATACAGGCGACAAGAGCCACTTCATACTTTCATTGTCGTCGAATTTGATGGCGGAGGAGAGTTTCGTCCAAAAATCACTTGTTCTATTCAAGTCATTGCAGAGAGAATCCGAAACATTGGACATGAAAGTCACATAGAAATCATTGGGCATTGTTAATGTCTTCAGCACTGACCCAAGAATCAAAATCTGAGTTGTATCCTAGCCAGCGAACAAGCAACTGTCTCTAGCAACTGTCTCTTGCCCCTACGAGTACGACTCTTTAATATCTTTTCAATTTGATACATTTCACTAGTGTTTCTAACTTTTTGCAGTTCATATTCATAAAAACCGCCGAGAATCTCACCATCCTTTGTGTTTTACAGTCAGTATGTCGTGGGGTTGCTGTCCAGGATTTTGGACACTTTAAAAAGTTCAGTGCTCCCTCAATACTTCCCCATTTTATAAATATTGGTGTTTTTATTAATTCGATAATTATCACCGATATTAGTTTTTCTCTTAATATTTTTTTTTCTCTTTTTCACCATTGGAGCATTGCTTTAGAAAAGCATCCAATGCATTTTCACTGTTTTGAACTTCCCAAAGGCTTCAGTTGGATAGAGATTGATGGGTTAGATGGTTGTATATCCGCATGATTTTATCTAAATCATGAATAAAAGCCGGTGTATTTTTCAGGGTATAATATCTTGAAATTAATAGACGAATTCGTTTCCCTGTGCTGTCGACTTGAATTTGATGCTCACCACCAGTTTCCAACATGAGATATGATAATAATCTTTTACTCTGTTCACGATAGGTGAGTGGCAATAGGTTTCCAATTTTCGAAACAATTGAATTCAATTCCTTCTCCTTTGATTGCAGTGCTACAGAATCTTGAGGAGATGTTTCCTGTTTAGAGGGATCAGCGGCGGCGGTGGGTCTCTCACGATAAGGTTTATTCTTGTCCACACGTCGCAATGCATCTTGAAGTAAAAGCAGTTTTTTGTCATCGGCAATATTCTCATCATTAATGAATTTGCTTAAATTGTCTTCAAAATGTTCGATGGGCGAGAGGACAAGTTCAAATGGTGTCAATTTATAGGGTTTAGCCATTCTCTCTCTAGAGAAAACTATTTACAAGTCCTGCAATTATCGGTAATAAAAGTGTGCAAAATCTAAAGCCTGCCTGAAGGAGCCGTTTTATTTCAAAAAATTTTGCCTTTTTTTTACAAGCCAAGGCGCGGACAGTGGAACGATGTTGCTTTGTGTGTTTTCTAACACCATCTGGCAGTTTAACATTGCCCCCAGTTAAATTTAAACAAAGGTCAGATATTAGATTAATGAAATCATTGTCAACACTATGTTTGAGTATGGCCTTCCTAAGCAAGGGTTTTGAAGTGCTTAAAACGGAAAATAAATGGCGCTGTTCGCGTAGTTTCTTTAGTGTCATAATGAAAACTAATAGCCTTTTCTACAGTTAACCGGAAGATATACTGTAATTTCATTGTCGAAAATGTCGGTGACTACACGTAGATCCTCGGGCGTGCTCTGATTAAGATCCAACAAAATGTAACCGTAGGGTTTATTAGTCGCAAGAGTGTACGCTGACAACAGAAAATTTGGGGCCGTTTATTGAGAGTTATGAGCGAGCTAGAATCACGAACAACTCGATAGATAATATTTATAGTGCAATTCAAAGCAATGATTCACATACACTTGCTCTGATGAAACAGTTTGTTTAAAACTAAGTTTACGGAAATATTTTCATGATGGAGCAAAAGTTGAACTGTTGTAGCATTTCCCGCGAGAATTGTTCAATTGTTTTGGCCGAATCATTAATAATCAGCCATGAGTTCAATTGAATACTATTGAAAAAATCAAACCTCCGTATAAATTGTATTGGCATGGATGTGTCAATAGATTGTATTTGATCGTAGGACTCCAGCAAAATACTCTAGCAATAGTAGATTTTTCCGGTTTGTCCACAAACATTTTATCGCAATTTTGAATTATTTTAGTTAAAAGTTATGTTTTGCCCGACATTGACGGCCCACACAGAAACGACACGAAGGGTTTTCTAAATTGATACATGCTGCTGCTGTTGACAACAGTCGGACTATAACTAACCGTAAATCATAATTGTCCAATGAATAAGTAGTATTAGCAATAATTTTCCCATAGATCTATCTAGTACGTTAACAAGAACAACAACAAAAAAACAATATTTCATGGCAGCATTTATTTCGACAACATGAAAACTCTTTTTGTTCAACATGAACAACGATGCAATAACACTTGTTCAACAAGAACAAAAACAATTTTTCGTGACAGCATTTATTTCGGAAATATAAAAACACTATTTGTTCAAAATGAATAATAGTAAAAATGACACATTATATACTACATAGATGAAAAAACACTTTTCGATCATTAACATGAGCACTACTTACAGCCTTTAAACCCTTTTTGTCCATCAACATGAAGTACACTTATGGTCTTTAAAAACTTTTTTTGTCCATCAACATGAACAAGAGCAAGAACAACACTTAATGCACATTAGTAGCACACACACACTTTTCTATACATCAACAACAACACTTTGGAACTTGAACTAGCACAGTTGAACATTACAGTGAATTTAAAGGTGGGATCCCCCACCCCCCAGGGCCGTGGAGCCGAAGGCCAACCACGGGCGGGACCCCCCACCCCCAACCCCCCCGGGAGCCGGCCGCGGGAAGGATCCCCCACCCCCCCTGGAACCACGGTGGAAAAACAGTACAATAGTTGTCGTCACTTCTGCTGCTGCTACAGGTTAGTTGAGATTGGGTTAGTTAGATTAGTTAATTTATGAATAGGTTGGTGGTGGTTAGTTAATTTATGAATGGGTTGGTGGTGGTTAGTGGTTGGGTTAGGGTTAGTGGTTAGGTTAATTTATCCAGACCAAGCTGATTACGATAGTCTATGCATTCAACTCGGTCTGAAATACGGTAGTGACCAGGAGGCAGGACACTCACACTATTCTCGAGCACATAGACCTTGTCAGATATACATGATATTGTATTCGTTTCCACTCTCACAGTATAATTTCTATACTGTAGAGAGCGAATTGCGAGAAACTGTGCTCTTAGCATGCTGTAAGTTTCTAGACGTACCCTGTATATATTTACGTGCCAATTGTACTGTACACCGTGTTTAGGCTTCTATTTAAACATCTGCTGTTTTAGCCTTTAATGTATATCAATACACTAAACCTTGCGGCACGGGAACACCCTCCTGGATATGAAATTACTCCCCGTCTCTAATTTTAACATTAATAGTTGGTTGGGGGCTTGACCTTTCACCAAATTGGGGTAGAGTGATGGATTCCAGTTGGTGAAATCCATCCGCGAGCTGATGTGTTCCCCATTTTCTAAATCACCCAATAAATCTTCGGTCCTATTTACCTTTAACAGCAGAGAATCTGTATCCCCGTAGTAAACTTGAACCTATCCCTCCCGTGGCCATTGCACCTTGCACACATTGTAAAAAAACGACAACATGAGCTTTTTTGAAATTTCTGATACTGAAATGCTTCCCGCAATATTCTTGGTAAGTACCGCATGTTACTTTCGCTACGATTTAAAAACTATGCTGGTCTCTATGCTCGTGACTGAGGTGAAATTAGGGTTGGTAATCTTTAGAGACAAGTTTAGAGGGTCATCCATAACATTACAGTAGGATCTGTTACGAAAAATTTCACATCTTTCACCATTCACTGAATTTAGGATCAGCGTATACATTTCCTTCTCTACTTTGGAGTTTGCCTTAGAGCGTTTATAGACAAAAGTAACGATAAAAGTCTTTAAATATGGTCGCTGATTGAACTGCAGGACCCTGTGTATTTTGGTGATTTTGAAGCCATTGTTCATCATCCAGTGCAAAAGCACATGGTGAACAACAATATTCTCCTTAAGGTCCAAATCAGCAATCAATCAGCAATTTTGCTTAGAGGGAGTCTAGTGAATTCCCATATCCTCAGCCAATGATCGATTGCAGGTGCTCAAGGAGTCCATGCTAACGGGTCGATTGATACAGGGAAAAACAAAATCTCTGACTGAATCATGAAGCGCCAGATGGAATGTGCCCGTCAATTTCAAAGAACCATCCTTGTGGCCCATTGTCCTCGACGGTGGTAATGTCGGGGAACTCACAAGGATTCACAAGCCATTGATAGTTACCAAACGGCAAAGAGTAGTGAGACATTGCCAAGGGTACAATGAGTTCATGTCCAAGAACACTGCATTTGACTTTGCACCGGTGCTATTTTGTCCGCTCGGATCGGTCGACAAGACGCGGTCCCCATGAAAAACATACCCTCCTCTCATTGAACACTCTACAAAAAGGTGCTGATCTACATCGGTGATTAGGCCTATTTCCTCCCTACTAATTTTTAAAATCAAATCCACCACTAAATGTGGTGTAGAAAAATAATATCCTATATCTAACCCAAATTCTGAATAGATTTGGTCTGTGTTCTTACAGACTATATCCAACAGAGTTAAAACGTCACTGGCCAAGTACAGTCTACAATACTCCCACCCATTTTTACAATCCCCCCTTTAGACCACACCTTCTTGGCAAACTCGTAGTCCTCGGCTGTGCATTCACTGCTGGTCAGTGAATTGTAGAAAGCTTCAATGGGAGGTACTTTCACCTCGCTTAAGCGAGCGCCAGAACAGTAATAATTGTATGTGTATATACCTTTGCAGGTAAACAGGTCATACATTTCACTGTCTGGAAAGTGCTGTTTAAGCAATGGAAAGCTATCGAAATTGTCGCTTTTCTGCACTTAAATCAATTGACTCAATGCCTTGGGGAAAAAAATAAAGGAATCTAAAAACCTGATTTTATTCCAACACGTATGCCCATTATCCACTGCCTGCCATTTCAGTTCGAGAAACAACAGCTTCTCGGCCAATTTGGGGATAAGGTTATAGGTAAATGAACTGTTTACCCATGGACTGTCTACTCCCCCTCCCTCCCTGTGCATACGTGCCAGTGCCGGTAAAATAAACTTTAAGTCGTAATTTGAATTGTGGATAAAAAAGGAATAAAAAACTGCTGGCTAACCTTTAAGTTACACGATTGATGCGCAACCCCTCTAAAATTACTACCCCCAGAAGATATTTCCTGCCACAAGTGATTATGATCTCTGACTTTCCCCCTCCCACCAGCACCACCTCTTTTCCCTTTAGTCCCCTTATCCTCCTCCTCTACAATAATCGCGAGACGATCCTCTGCAGACAAAACCATTGGGTAATGGGTATTTCTCAAACGAGAAATAGCACCATTAGCCGTGCCAATTAGTTTAGTCAGTGCCTTGACCATACAGTCCCCCTCATCCAAAGTTTTAACTATGTCTATCACCCACATAGTGTTAGAATTGTCTCTTTGCGCAGGAGCATAGGATACTCCAGTAGCTTGAAGTTCTTTGATTCGATTTGGCAATGTGGGATCGTTCATCTCCACCAGCTTAGCTTCATAATCTAAATATATTTAGTTGCCCTGGAGGAGGCTTTGCTGAAAATTTTTATAACGTAAAATGGCCCTAACCCCAGAAACCATTTCCACTGTCTGGTAGCCATGCCGGCTACAATGCCTCATGTGATTTTGCAACTTTAATTCAGTCCAAAATCTAGAGAGGCATGTCGGACAGTAGAAACATACCCCCTTTTTCTTACCCTCCCCAGAACTCTACTGATGTCTGTGATCGGGTTAAAATGGCCAATTGAATTGGCAAGGTCACTAGATGGGGGTGTATACAACAACCAAACCCAGTGTCTGACCAAATTAATTGACGGGCCCCTTACAGGGAAGACCACCCCCTTCTTTTTTTAACGAACCCCATCTTCAAATTCAGTTTCATACTGAACCACAGTAACGCCAATATTTAAGTAGTCATTATCCCTTGCAAAAAGGTAAATGGATCGCAGTGTTACTGGGTATTTCCCCTCCAAGAACGAGAAATCTACAATGGGGAAATCGGACACGTTCTTCCATTGCACAGCCCAATTGTCTAAATTCGTCTTGGTGGCTCCATCTTTCAATGGTCGGAAAGCTGATATGAGGAAAGCATACCTGAAACATTTTTGATCTGTTTCAAAACAGATTCGCTGGACACCTTTACATCCTTCTAGATCGGGATTATATTTTAAAACTATTGACCTTTCCCCCGCCCCACCCCCTCTTAAAAGAAAATATGATTTAAATTTAAATATATTAACACTTAAATTTTCAAAAAATAAAACTACAGACCCACTACCGTTTTCATTAGAGTTTTCGAGATGCGTAATAATTTGACCTATTCAATCTGAAAATACACCCTCAAAATTTTCTAAATTCGGATAAATCAAACGTAACTCGGACTGTATATAATGGTAATAAATTTCGCTTTTCTCCTAATTTGAATAGAATCCCTTTTAAAAAATAGAAATATCAATTCAATCCCCCATAATTGAATTTGGCTCTCCAGCAGTATACAAATTTTATATACATATACGTGCACAATTTCTACAGGGTCAAATACAAAATACCCCCCCCTTAGTGAATTAAACGGGTCCCCAAAAGTCGCAGTGTAAACAACTAATGCATTTAAAATTGTGTTGGACAATTGAAAATCGGGAAAAGTCGTAAATTGGTCATTACCCTCCTCCCCCTCTTGTATATCATCAACACTCCCTCCCCCAAGTTGTTCAACAATATTTGTGGTATGTGAATGCTCCACTTCAGTTGTTTGAAGTGGGGAAATGTAATCATTGGGGGGAGGGTTCCCGGTTAATTCGTTTGTAAAATCGTCCAAAAGCTGTAGTGCATTTTGACTCAAGTCTCCCTGCCCAACTGCGCTATTATCTACATTAAAAAGAAAATTATTTAAAAAATCATCAATATTAAACGACGGTATTTGCTCATTAACGGTACCACTCCATGGTGAATTGCTGTGGAAGTCCACCGATGCGTCCTCTTCTTCACCAACTGATGACGATGGTGACAATGAATGTGGTACCAATGCTCCAATCTATAAATGAAAAAATAGCTTATTTTCAAAATGTTCAAATAATCCCTACTGTTTTTAAAATTTGGATTATTATTTAAAACGCGCTTATTAGTAGTAGCAGTAGCAGTATGCACATAGTAGCATTTGGTTAATTCAACAGAAAGAAAATTCAACTTAACGAAAATCTAAAACCCCGCTTTACATAAAATTGACAATTTGATTTTGTTCAAACAACCCCTTTCCCAAGTTCCACTATTTAATGCTCCCCCCTCCGAGCCGGGCATCGCGGCGCTTTCCCGCAGCGCTTTCCGCAGCGCTTCCCCGGCGCTTCCCCCGGCGCTTCTCGGGCCCACCGGCGGTTCCCGGGAGCTGTGGCGGCTCCCAGCCGTTTACATAATGTCCAAAAAAAAAGTATTGTTAGACCATAAGTCGTTTCAAAGATCACGTACAGGTTGTGAACTCATTAGCTTAATTATTGTAAGCCGCGTATGTTCTGTTCCATGCATATTCTCAGGGAAACACTACAAATAAATGGGAAACCGTTAACTCTTATTGCCAATGCTAAGCCCTAAATTCTTGGCAAGTTGTAAGCTGTCAAAAATATTGCGCAAATTAGAATCCATCTGTGCAAAGAGATAAATGGGATAATCTCTGTCCTTTCCCCATAAAACTATAATATTCAATTGTGAAAAATAGCATTTTGAGTTTCATAGTGGATAGAGATAGAAGTAAACTAGAAATTACCTAAAAATATTATTATGAGATAGCGAAGATGTCTACAGAGAAAATAGCAAAGATTAGAAAAAGAGCGGTTTCTTTGCAAAAAAATTACATTATGTTTAGATATCTCTGAGGGGGGAGCAGAGAAATTTAAAACAATGGTTGGGGGGTGGGAGGAGGCGAGGGGTTAATATTTTAATATCTCTGAGACAAGTTTATATTAGGTTGAAAAATAGTTTTGTTTTTAGATATTTCTATAATATAGGTAGGAAAAAAATGCTCACATTCGCAAATTCCGGGTGTATTTGAATGCCCGAAGGCCCAGGCGAAGCATGCTGTACCATCGGTGGACCTTGTGTTGGTGGGGCTACGGATTGTGCAGTAGGACCAGTGACGGTACGGACTTGTGCAGTCAAGCCAGCGATGTCACGGGCTTGCACAGATGAGACATCAGGGTTCTCCATCCTTATGGCTCATTCTCTTTTTGGTTTATGCTCAGACTGCATAGGGACTGGCACTGATGGGGCTGACTCACCCTCTCTTGCTTTCTTAGATGGAAGGGGCATACATTCTTCATAATTGGCCTTAAAAAAGAAGAGAAAAAAGTTAGTATGGAAAATAATTTTTCTCTTTTTTTAAGAAGAAAAATTAGTGCTCCCAGCTCCTAACCAGAATTTTGTCTAGAAAAGCATTTATCACTAAGAAAGCCCCCCTACGCCAAAAGCAAAGCAATAGGTAAAATTTGCAAGAAATGCCCCTATTTTTATCATTTAGAAAAAAATTAAATGTTCCAGTCTATAGACTTTAAATTAGATAAAAAAAAGATCGTTAAGCCAGCATCCTATAGGTCTAAGTTTTGCAAACATAGGTAAAATGCAATTCAATTTACACATAATATAAGCATCGTGCAACTCCTAAAGACTTTTCTTTCTAGCCTTGCATATCAAAGTTAAAAACCATAGTTTTCACGCCCCCCTCCTGGGAATATAAAAGAAACTTTATCGAAAGAAAGCTTGAAAATAACGGGATTTCACCGGTTCTCCAAATAGAGATTGTATAGGCCTGCGCTAAATTATTGCAATTGTCTGAAAGTGTTTCAATTTTGACGGAGAAACAGTTCCTTTGACTTGGCCACCGCTATTGTAAACACACAGGAAAAGGGTGACAGCTAATTTTAACCTCGCGCTGGAAGAGCCTAATATCAAAACAGAACGGCATAATGCTTTAAGAATTGACGGAAGTCAGTGGTCGCTTTTAGCTAGGATATAGAATGCTTAAAATTGTATAAATTTAACGAAAAAAGAATTATCATTGTAAAACAATAGGGAGGGGTTAGGTTTTTGAGGGTAAAAAGAACATATTTTATGTCTTCTATCGAGTATAAAGATAGCATGGTGATGTTTTGTAGGGTGGGGGGGAGGGGGGACTTTGATAGACTGGAGGGTGACCAATGAAAATAAACTTATTTTGGAAATATATTAAAACAGAACTTGCATGGTAAATTGAGGTTGCCAATGCTTCAAGCTCATGAATTATGTCAGTTGTTATATCCAATGTGTCACAATAGTTTCTGATAATTTAATCACAATGCATGTCCGTTATATACGAAATCTCAAGGGCGAATTATTATGTAATGGGGAAAACCATATGTAACCAGCCCTCTGATTGGCTGAGAAGGGGGATGTATCCAACTCGCTGATTGGCTGAGAAGGAAACACGTGATCTAACTGTTTCCTGTTCCTGGAAACTCATAACATTCGCCTCGAGCATGCACTTGCCCAAAACAACAACAACAAATGCTCTTTCCTATTTCTGGACACCTTGACATTCGCCTCGAGCGTGCACTTGCCCAAAACTACAAATAAATCGACCTTTGAAAAAGAGGTCATTGACCCCATTAACCACGTGGTTAGCCCTGGACCGCCTGAGGCCTTTCTACTGGCGTGTGTTATCCCCCTACACGCAAAAAAAGACAACAAACTTTTTAGCAGCATTTGATTCCGAAACTAATTGGAACTTAACCCTGGTCATTCGTAGCCTGTGACAAAAACCCATCCCCCTCTTTCTCATCTAAAAAGATCATTTTGAGAAACTTAGGTTTCAGTCTTGAGAGATAAAGTTCTTTTATATATCAACTGGTATCTTATGGCTAAAAAGTATGTCTCGAGTAACTTATGGACCATGAGAATATCAGAGACATAAGCTTAAAATATTTCTGATTTTGTTACTATTGTTAGATGGTTTAAAAAACTTAGGTTTGAGTCTTGAGAGATAAAATACCTTCATTCCTGCAGCGGCATCCTATGGCTAAAAAATATATCTCGAGTAGCTTTGGATCATGGGGATTTCAAATCCATACTCTTAAAATATATATGTTTTTATTGTAATTATTAGATTGTTTTAAAAATCTTAGGTTTCAGTCTTGAGTATTAAATAAGGTACTTTCATATCTAATTATCATCGTATGGCTAAAAAGCTAACTCAAAGAACATATGAATCTTGGCATTTTAAATGCATGCGCTTAAAATATATTTGATTTTATTAATATTTCTAGAGGGTTTTTAAAAACTTAGGTTTCTGTTTTGAGAAATACAGTACCTTCATGTCTCAAGTGGCATCTTATGGCTAAGAAGAATGTCTCGAATAACCTGTGGATCATGACATTTCAAATGCATGCGCTTAAAATATATTTGGTTTTATGACTAATTTTAGATTGTTTAAAAAAACTTCGGCTTCAATCTTGAGGAATCAGATACCTTCCTGTTTCAAGTGGGATCTAATGGCTAAAATGTGTATCTAGAGTAACTTGTGGACTATGGACATTGCAGACGCATACACTTAAATTGTATCTGGTTTTATTACTATTGTTAGATTGGTTTAAGAAACTTAGGTTTCACTCTTAAGAAATAAGATACCTTCATGTCTCAGGCGGCATGTTATGGGAAAAATAATATCTCAAGTAACTTATACCTTCATGTCTCAGGCGGCATGTTATGGGAAAAATAATATCTCAAGTAACTTATGGATCATGTTCCATGATCCATAAGTTACTTGTGTGTTTTCCCTTTGTTGGCTGCCGGCTAATAGATTTTGATCTTTAATAAGGAATAGATAAGCTCTAATTTGTGATTGAGTGATTGACCCTTTTCCAGTCTTTGAGAAACATTTTTTCTATATGATTGGGTTGGAGTATTACAAAAAAAAAATCAAATTCTTCATAGTAATGAATGGTAAGTAAATAACGATCCTTGTCAATAACGAAAGTGTAAGAGCACAAATATTGATAATATTCAATAAAAGAATCAGCTTTTTATGGTGATCCTAAATATGTATTTGTTTGTTAGTAATTAGTGCAGTTTTTAGAACACAAGGAAGTAATTTCGGTAAAAATAAGGGGTAATTTCGGTAAAAATCTGCCGTCAACTTTTGCTTGTATTGCAATGAGCTGATATATGAAGCCACTATAATCAAAAATATTTCCCCTTAACGGAATGCTGGAAATTTTTGTAGTTTCCCCCTGAACGGATACTTTTCTTTTTTTTATAATCATTTTTTTCAGGAGTGATTGTATTTACCTAGTTGTCACTTTGAAAAAGATTAATTTTTTACAGTTATTAAGCATAAAGGCGTCGAATATATTGGTTTTTGGTATTCAAAATTAGATTAAAAATATTGAATAAAAATGTTTTATTTAATTTTTGTTTGATTGTCATGGTCATTTCAAATATATCTGATTTTATTTGATTATATATCGGATTTTATCACTATTGTAAGATTATTTTAGGAAACTTAGTTTTCAATCTTGAAAAATAAGATATTTTCATGTCTCAAGTAATATCTTACGGCTAATAAATTCATCTCAGGTAAATTGTGGACCAGGGACTTTTCAGACCCATATGCTTTTAATATATATGATTTTATTGCTATTGTTAGATTACTTTAAGCATCTTCGGTTTTAATCTGGAGATATAAGACACCTTCATGTCTCAAGTGGTATCTAATGGCTAAAAATATCGGATTAATTGTTGACTAAGGACATTTCATACACATACACTTAAAATGTATGTGTTTTTACTATTTTTTGTATTATTCTAGGAAATTTGCATTTCAGCCTTGGGAAGTAAAGTACCTTCATGTTTAATGTGAAATCCTCTGGCTAAAGAGTATGCTTTGGGTAACTTTTGGATCATGGTTATTTTTAGTCCTTCCATTTAAAATATACCTGATTTCACTACTATTTTTAGGTTTCTTAGACTTATGTTTCAGTCCTGACAGTTAAGATAATTTCTTACCTCAACTATCATCATATTCCTAAAAATTATATCTTGAGTAACTTGTCAACTATGGACATTTCAGAAAATTTCAGCACCAACATTAATTGTTAAGCAGGTATTCAATTTAAAAGAATATTTTTCCTTGAGGACATATTTGTATGTCCACTCTTTGAATATGTTTTGAAGCATAAGAAGCTATTATTAATCGGTAATAATGTCATTATTAATGCACTTAATGAAATCTTTCTCAAAGAGCTTCACTGGTGAAAGGATGATCTATAGTAAACCTTTAGGGCCTGGCCATTTTTTCTGTCATTAAACTCCTAACGAAAAACTGTTTATAACAAAAAGAACGTTCAAAAAGTCGGCAAGCACAACATTTTATTTAAGTGAGAAACACACTAAAGGAATTTTCATAAGATTCAGAAACAAATGAATAGAAACTTTAAAAGTAAGAAACACATGACAGGAATTTTCACAAATTTATACAAAATATACAAAAAGTTGGAAACTCATAAATAGAATTTTTAAAAATCAAACAGACACAATTTTTTTCAAAAACTCTAAACAAGCTTGCAAAATTTTCAGAGGGTAAGAAACAAATGAACAGAGTTTTGTAAAAGCCAGCAACATACGAACCAGATTTTCAAATTATCAGAAACAAATGGACAAAACTCCGAATAAGTCAGAAATACACAGAGAACTTTAAAATAAACACTCAATTTTTCTTTTCAAAAAGTCAGAAACATACAAAAAATTTCCAGAAAGGTCAAACGTTAAAAAAACCTAAGAAAATCAGCAATACACGAACCGATTTTTTCCAAAAGTAAAAAAAACCATAAACATAATCAAAAGGTTACAAGAATTTCCAAAAAGTCAAAACATGCTTATATTAATTTTCAGAGTTTCAGATACTCGCAGATCAGTTTTTAAAATATGTCAGAAACATGTAAACAGAAACTTAAAATAGTCAGAAAAACACTGAGAGAACTTTGAAAAAGTCAAAACGTGCTAATTTTTTTTTCAAAAAGTCACAAACACAAACGGATTTATAAAAAAGTTAGATTTGCATGAAAGGATTTTTCCAAAAGTTAAAAAAAGACTTGAAAATAATCAAAAACACACAAACAGAACATCAAAGAATTCAAAACATGTTAAAAAAAAACTTTAAAAGGCCAGTAAAACGGGAACAAAACTTTCTAAAAGTAAAAAACAAGCAAACGCAGTTTTCAAAAAGTCAAAACATGCAAAAAAAGCCTGAAAAATTCAAAACACACGAACAAAATATTCTAGGAGTCAGAATAACTTGAGTTAACTATTTATTTCTTTAACCCAGTTTAAATTTACCCAGGTTTGCTTTTAAAACATGCAAATAGAGTTTCAAAAAGTCAGGAAAACGCATGAACATATTCAAACAGCGAGGAGAATTTTCTAAAAGTCAAAAACACGTGAACAAATTATCAAAGATCAAAACATGTGAAAAAAAACTTCAAAAAGTCACCAAAAGAACTAATAAGATTTTGAAGAATGATAGGACCCACTAAAAAAATTTCAAAATAGCAAAATCAATGCTTAAAAATTTTAAACAAGTCAGAAACACACGAATAGAATCTTCAAAATTCTAAGGGAATATGCAATAAGAATATTCAAAAAAGTCAAACATATGAACAAAATCCTTAAAAAGTTAAAAACGATGGAACAGGACTCTCAAAAGTAAGAGACAAGTGAACGAAATTTTTAAAAACTTAGAAAACAGGAAACTTCAAAAATTCAGGAACCCACGAACGTAATTTTTAGTTGTCAGATATATGTGAGACAAATTTTAAAAAAGTCAAACCCGTGAATAGAAACTTGAAAGAGTCAGAAAGACAGGAACAAAGTTCTGAAAAAGTAAGAAACAAGTAACCGAAATTTTCGAACGTAAGAAACAGATTAACAAAAATATGAAAACGTCGAACACATACGAACATAATTTTAAAACAAAGTAAGATACATGTGAATTGCACCTTAAAAAAGTAAAAAAACTAATAACAATATTTTAAAACCATCAAGATAACCTTAACTTTCCTAAAGTAAAAGGGCTACATGCTCACTTAGAGGAAATGTATTTTAGGTTAAAAGAGTTAACTACTAACTTAGGTTGATCTAATCTAGGTTGATGGAACCCTACATCAGCCTTTTTATTAAGTTCGTAGTTTTTAATAACTTTTTAAAAACTGTCCATGTGTTTCAAAAGTTAACATGGTGAAATATAGCCTAGGTTAATATAGTAAGCGGCTAACTCAGGTCTATCTGACGATTGCAAATTTTTTCATTTGTTTTTGACTTTTTCAAAAGGTTATCTGTATTTTCTGACGCTTTTAAAAATTCTGTTTGCGTGTTTTTGACGTTTTCAAGTTTCTGTTCATGTGTTTCTGAATTTTTGAAAATTCGATTAAATTACTTTTCACTGTTTGAGAGTTTTTTCCTGTATTTCCAACTTTCTGAACTTTCTGTTTATATGTTCAACTTTTTGGAAATTTGGTTGACATTTTTCTGACATTTTAAAATTCATTTCGAGTATTTCTGACATTTTAAAATTCAGTTGGAGTATTTCTGACTTTTAAAATTTTCAATTCGTGTGCATCTCACTCGTTGAATATTTTGTAAGCTTGTTTTGATGTTTTGATTCTTGTTTTGATTTACTTTGTGTATTTACAAATTTTTCAAGTTTCTGTTCACATGCTTCGAACCTATTGGAAAATCAGTTTGTGTGTTTTCGACTTTTTTTAAATTTTTTAAGGGTGTTCTGACTTTTTGAAAATTTTCTTTACTGTTTAAGTATGTTTATTTGTTTTACCGACTCTTTGAAAATTCCATTTGTACGTTTCAAAAGCTAAAATAGGAATATGTAACCTAGGTTAAAATTTAAAAGTTAAACTAGGTTAGTCTGACTGTTTGAAAATTCCGTTCGTTTATTTTTTAGCTTTTCTGGTTTGTATTCGAATATTCTTAATTTTTAAAAATTTTGTTCACTTCTGTCATACTTTTTATAAGTTCTGTTCCCGTGTATGATTTTTTTAAATTTATGTTCACTTGTTTGAAGTTTCATGAAAATTCTGTTTGTATCCTTTGAACTTATTCAAAGTTTCTGCTCACGCATTTCTGACTTCTTGAGAGTTCGGTTCCTTTACTAAAACTTGGAAAATTCTCTTCATGTGTTTCTGACTTTCTTAAGGTTCTGTTCACCTGTTTCTGATGTTTTGAAGATATTTTTCACGTTTTTCTGACTGTGAAAATTTGTAAGCGTGTCTCGACTTTTTAAAGATTATCTTCACTGTTTGTCTATGTTCGCGTTCTTTTCTGACTTTTTTTTAAAAACTCTGTTCGTATTTCTCAAAAGATAACATTGGGGAGGTATAGTATACCTAGATTAAAAAAGTCAGGAGCTAACGTTGGTTGTTTGGCTTTGTAGAAATTCTGTTGGTATATTTTGAGTTTTTCAAGCTTCTAGTCACATATTTCTGACTTTTTGAAAATTCTCTTCAATTGTTTTTAGCTTTTAAAAGTTTCTGTCCACATTTTGTTACTTTCTGCTACCTATTTTCACTTGGCTCTTACTTTTTGAAAGTTCCCTTCGCGTGATATCTGCTTTTTTCAAGTTTCTGTTCATGTGTTTGACTTCTTAGAAAACTCTGTTCATAAGTTTCTGGTGATTGAATACTTAGAAAATTCTGTTCTGTGAGTTTCTGATGATAAATAAAAGCTCAAATAGGGAATAAATTCTTCTAATAGACAGTGATCAATTTCACAAAAATACTAGATATTTTGGTCACATATGCGGTGATCGTCATCAGTAGTAATACTAAACTAAAAAATAAAAACAATCATTTGTATACAAAATTGAATAAACTACATATTGTTTAATAAGCTTATTCTTTCCAAAGCAAAAACGGAAGCGAGTCTCTTTGACCTTCTTGGATCTGGTTCGTTAGCGTTGAATGAACTAATACTTAGACAGAAGTTAACCGCTATGGGTGCATAGAACTGATTTTAAAAAAAATATCATGAATTAATTTCAAACCAAATTCAGCCGTGTCTCTATTTAAAGCCACATTCTTGAATAAAATTTTCTTAATTTCAAGAGTTGTACGAAAATTTTGCTTTAAACCCCGGTCTCTACATATGAAAAAGAAATTATCGAAATCATTTGAGTTTCTGCTAGTTTCCTTTCACGTGCTACTGAAATTTGAAGAATTTAGTTCAAATGTTTCTGACTTGAATATTATATTCGTGTGTTTCTGAATTGCTGAAAATTTTCTGAGTGTGTTTTGATATTTTGAAAATTCTTTTCTTTTGTTGGGAATTTTTAGGGTCTTTTCTTGTGTTTCTCACTTCTTCCAATTTTTGTTCACATTCTTCTGGCTTTGAAAATTTGGCTAGCAAGTTTCTGACCTTCTGAAAATTTATTAAGTGTATTTTGACTTTATAAAATTCTCTTAACTATTTGACTGTGCTCATGTGTTTTGCTTGCTTTTTGAAAACTCTATTTATATGTCTCAAAATCTAACGCTGGTAAATAAATAATTAACAAGTAACTTAGGCTATTCTGACTTTTTGAAAATTTTGTTCATATGTTTTCAGTTTTTTACGTTTCTAATCGGATGGTTCTATTCGCACGTCCTATTGTAGCATGTTATAGTTCTCCAGCCACAGGTGTAGGAAAGCTCTTAGACACTATTTTTAAGCCTCTTTGAAGCACACAGAAAATTCTTATATAAGAAATTCCATAGGTCTTGTTGAGGAGTTAAAAAATAAAAGTACAACAGAAAAAACTATTTTATCTAGTTTTGATGCAGTTTCCATGTACATTGACATAATAATGACGCTTGTTCGTCTTTGCAACAAATTCTCTTCGTATTTTTAGTTCCGAGAAAAAATCATTGGCCTGTCCATGGGCACTGTTTTGTCTCCCTACTTGGGAAATTTTTAAATGGATTTCATATAAAAATCTGTTTTGAATAGTTTCCACTTAAACAATATTTCTGGTTTCGTTTCGTTAATGATATCCCTTCTGTTTGGGATCATTGGCCTGTCCATGGGCACTGTTTTATCTCCCTGCTTGGGAAATTTTTAAATGGATTTCATATAAAAATCTGTTTTGAATAGTTTCCACTTAAACAATATTTCTGGTTTCGTTTCGTTAATGATATCCCTTCTGTTTGGGAACATGGATAGGACTCTCTAAGAGATTTTTGGGCTCATTTGAATCCTTTTGATTTGAATCTCCAATTCACAGTGGAACTGGAAGATTCAGAAAAGATGCCTTTCTTGGATGTTTAGATTATAAAAATATACTCCTAGCCTTGAATTTTCTCTATACAGAAAGCAGACCCATAATGATAGGTTTCTACATTTCTCGTCAAATCAGCCCCCTTCTATGAAAAGAGGAGTAATAATCTCTTTAGTCGACAGAATTTGAAAAATCTGTTCAAGTAATCATGTAAATTCCGAATTAAATTCTATCAAAGACATTCTATTCTGCAATGGCTACCCATTAAAACTTATTAAACATATCATGGATAGACGAAAAAAAAGATTAAAAAAGCAAATGAGGAGCCCGTCCCCCTTGACTCAGTTATTTTGGCAATTGAAAAGAAAGTTTTCACCACTTTACCAAACATCTCAAAACTTAACGATAAACTTGGAAAAATTTTAAACAAACATAATCTCTCTGTTTCTGTCAAAACTGAACAAAAGGTTGAACATTTTTTCATCTCGGGAAAAGATAAAACTGACCCTATACTTGGTAGTGGTGTCTACATAGTCCCGTGTTCATGTGGGATATTTTACATTGGTAGGACCCATCAACAACTTGGTGAACGTTTGCATGAACATAAGATTTGAATGGATGAGTCCCTGAGATTCGACAACAAAAATGACAACTTTGATTCCACCTTGGCCCTGCATATCTTTGAAAATGTGACATATTTGGTCCCTTTTGAGAAGACAACTTTAATATCTACTGTAAATGGCCTACCGCAATCTTTTAAAGAGGTAATTGAGATCAAAAATTATATAAACAGAAATTTGGCTATAAATAGAGACATCGGAGATATTTCATAAAGCAAAATTTATAACAATTTAATATTAAAAGACTCAATCAATATTTTCGCCCAGTCTAATTTTAAGAGAACCTATCCACATATGTAATAAAGACCGAAATTGCAAATAAGCTAAAACTACTGCAAAGTAAAAAATTTTTGCTTAATCGTTTTGGTAAATCCTTTTTCATTGATTCCCAGCTGAGTTTTATTCAGTATCTGTTCCCTCTTTGTCAAGCGCACTTCTAAAGGCTAGATTTTCTTACATTGAGGACGACTTGGCGGAGGTCCTTGTCCAGATATTTGCTTGTTCTTCGGCTTCATATTTTGCGACCCGCTGAAAAAATCCCCGTTTTCTCACCTTTTTGTTTTATTTTTCATTTATTATTTCCTTTCCTCTCTTAGTTTCATTTAATATTGGCTATTTAACCTAGTTTAAAATAAATAACGACTAACTTAGGCTAATCTGACTTTTTCTAAATCCTCTTCGTATGTTCTTGAGTTTTTCAAATTTCTATTCGTATGAATCTGACTTTTTAAAAATTCTGCATGCTTGTTTTTTACTTTCTGAAAGTTCTGTTCCCAAATTTCTAACTTCTTTCATGTGAATTTTGAAGTTTCTGTTCAAGTCTTTGACTCTCTTGTAAATTCTGTATGCATCTTTTTAACTTTGAAAAATCTGTTCTTATGTTTCTGAGCTTTTCGTTGTTCCGTTCGGATGTTTCGACTTTTTGGAAAGTTGGTACTTCTAAATTTTTGAACATTTTTGCAAGTATCTTTTGACTTTTCGAAAATTCTATTCATTATTTTTTTCTGATTTTCAAGGGCAATGACCGTGTTTCCATTGAAGTTGGTTTTTATACTTATTACCACCAAAGAATCTTTGTAATTTTTCTACTCTGACAAATCACAACGACGTTTACTATAAATGAAAGCAATAAAAGCACGAAAAAGTAACAAATTACCGTGCACGTTTTACTGTCAAATAATAAGTCATTTTTTAGAGTTCACTTTTTCCAAAACAACCAAAGTTGCTTCATTTTTCTGTCTTAGGCAAAGTTGAACAAGGGCCTCAGTGCCAACGATAAATTAATAATCACCCTAATGAAGTGGAGCCGAGACTGCTCAAATCGAGCTCAAATTGATTGCCTACCCTTTTCTAAATGGCAGGACATACTTCTGGCCCAAATGGCCCCAGAAAAGGAAAAACACAGGGAAGAATAGCATTCACTAAAGAGCGTTCTCTGTATTCAAGCACATACACCTACTGAAAAACTTATTTGACATTTTCCTGTTTAATTATTGGCACATTTTTTCTCCCGTTGTTACCCCATAAATCATTAAGAAAACGTAACAAGTCTATAAAACTAATTGCTAGGGATCAGGGCTATATCCAGAATTTTCATTACGTGGGGGAGGGGCGTACAAAAATATTCACGTGGTCTTGGTCTGACGGTCAACGTTGGAGACCGTCAGTCCACCTCTTGCGAACGAGGACGCGTCCACTAATCCTGTCATTATTATTTATTTATATTCTTACTTATTTTTGACCTTTTTAAAGCTCTGTTCTTATGTTTCTCAATTTTCTTTTTTTCTTCAAGTGTGACTTTCATAAAAATTATTTTAACATATTTTTCTGAATTTTTGAAAGTTTTGTGTGTTTTGACTTTTTTTGAAAAAATCTCTTCGTGTGTTTCTAACTTTTTCAACTTTCTGTTCGTGTGTTTCTGACATTTTAAATATTCATTTCGCGGTTATCTGAGTTATGATAATTTTCTTCATGAGTTTCTGACTTTTGAAGAATTTTGTATTCATAATGGGACTTTTTGAAAAAAAATTCGTGGCCTTTTGACTTTTAGGAATTCTAATGACTTTCCTGAGCTTTTCTTTTCACGAGTTTCTGATTTTTGAAAAGTTTACAAGGGTGTTTTGAATTTTTGAGAATTATTTTCGGATATTTCTGAATTTTTCAAGTTTTTTGACTCTTATGAAAATTTGATTCACCTGTTTCTTGCATTTTGAAAAAAATTGAAAGTGTATTTCTGGCCTTTTGAAAATGCTCATCATTGTAAACATTTTTACTCTAATGATTCAAAGAAAGATAAATACCCTACAAGGTTACTTCAATATAAATAACAGTTTTACCAGTGAAGTGCTTTGAGAACGATTTCAGTAATTGTATTAGTGATGGAAGCATTGCCAACAATCAAAACTACTTATTCTCAAAATACATTTCGGTGAGCAGACACACAAAAAAGCCCCCAAGGAAAAACATTTCTTTTAACTTAAATACCTGGTTAACAATTGATGTCGGTGGTTCAATCGTTTGAAATACCCATAGCCCAAATGTTTCTCAAGATATACTTTTAGGGTATATGACGTCGGCTGAGGGAGAAGGTATCTTATTTCTCAAGACCCAGACCTAAGTTTGTCAAAGCGATCTAGCAATATTAATAAAATCAAATATGTTTGAACTGCATGTATTTGAAATGCCCACAATCCAAAAGTTACTAGAAATATTCTTTTTAGCAATAGGATGTCAGTTGAGCAATGAAAGTACTTCAATTCTCAAGAATGAAAGCTAATTTTCTTAAAACGATCTGACAGTAGTAAAAAATCATACTTATTTTAAGAGTATGCACCTGAAATGCTCTCGTTCCACAAGTTACTCAAAATATACTTTTCAGCTATAAGTTGCCACTTGAGACATTTAAGTAGTTGATTTCTCGAGATGAAATATATGTTTTTTAAAACAATCTAACAATTGTAGTACAGCAAAAATATTTCAGGCGCATGCATTTCAAATGATCATCAACCCAGAGTTACGTGAGATATGTTACTTAGCGATAAGATGACACTTAAGATATGAAGGAATCTTGTTTCTCAAAACTGAAGGCTAAGTTTCTTAAAGCGATCTAACAATAGTGATAACATTGAACATGTTTTGATGATATACCTCTTAAACGTTCATTTTTCACCAGTTACTCGATATACAATTTTAGCTTAAAGATGTCAATTTAGTTATGAAGATACCTCATTTCTCAAGACTGAAACCTAATTTCCACAAAATCTTCTTCATTTAGAGGGGGAGGGGAATGGGTGTTGATCATGGGGCTATGAATGATCAGGGTCAGTTCCTTTTAGGTTTGAATTTAAATATTGTTAATAAGTTTTTTTTTGGAGGGGGCGAGGAAAATTGGCCTATGGATTGCCACGGGCATGATTAGTCACAGGAGATGGGGTGCCGCAGATCACCAAGTCCCATGAGCTATGATGAGTCACGGGCCATTATGAGCCACTAATCGTGATGACTCACGTAACTATATATGCCACAGACTACGCAAATCCATGAGCCATGGAGACAGAGCCTTAATTCAGGATTAATTGGGGGGGGGTGGGTTTAGATAAGAATTTTTTCGGGGGGGGGAGAAGTTTCCACAAAAAAACTTAAAAAATGCATAAAAATTTGTTTATATCCGTTTTGGTTATGTTTTTGCGGGTCAGAAAAATATTTCGGTGGGGGTTTAATCCCCTAATAGAGTACGTTTGCTAATAAAAACTATACTCTTGTCAAGGCCTTATCAATTGAGTTGTAACAAGAGATTTAAAATTCCTTATCCCTTTAACAACCCCAGAAAGTGTCCTCTTGATGAACAAAGGATATCCACCGACAAAAGGAAATTAAATCGACAAAAACACCTGCCACTAACAATTGCTTCAGAAGTGAGGCGATAGTAAGACCAGTTTAATGAGAAAAGTACCCCCTACTAGTTTGCTAGTAAATATTGAGGTATTAGATAGGGGCGATCGTGATAGCCATTAAGACTACAGTGGAATAGATTGCAGCAATAAGGGTTGACCGTAGTAATGTCTATGCCCTTGCTACTCTTATGCCAGAGCAATCTATTTACGCAGCATTGAGAGAAAAAACTGAATTTTGCGTTCAGAACGGAGGGAAGTCGCAGTTTCATCACAGACACGACTGTTTCTGTTCGTTTCAAATGCAAATGACACTCTTGTGTCAAATGCAATGCTTTCTACCGGATTTTTTTTTATTTGTTTTCTGTTGTTTTTTACATGAAATTCAGGGTGGCCATAAACACATTGCGGCTGCAGCCCCCTTCTTTTCTTGGTGATCTGTGGCACAAAATTACACATATTGTCACTTTTCTATTACAAATCCTTTTCGATACATAAAAAAGAGATTCAAAGTTCTTTTTTCATTGCGATTTAAAACTTTTCGACCAGATCCATCATTCAACGATCACGGGGGGGGGGCAACTATTGACAACACAATAAAAACAATAAAAAAGCAGCGAAATTTGTTTCAGCGAAAAAAAAAATTCCTATTTTTCTAGAAGTGAAGCATTTTGTATATGTTCCTCAGGTATCCTAATTTAACTCTGCAGTTCTCTAAGAATGTCCCATCTTGACGGTATCTTCCATATTTTCCTAAGTTGAATTGATTTTTTTATTTAAACAGATTTTGTCCTTTACTTCGAAATGAATGAATTTTATACATTTGAGTCACCAGGGACAGCCAGTTCTTCTGATTAACGTCAGTCACTTCTGACTCACAGTTCGTACCACCAGCTCATTGAAGAATATGAAGTTTTATATTCTTACAGAAAGGGGTTTTAAACTCCTGCTTAAGGGCTCTCAGAAGTTAGTGTTTTAAACTCCTGCTCAAGGGCTCTCAGAAGTTTGGGATTTGACTATGTAATTTTAATCAAGATTACGCCTGACATGGGGAGGATCCTTCCAACTTTTTCCAGAATTATGCAAGTGTCCTTTTACTTATAACTCACAAGGGACAAATTAAAAATTAACGAATTGTACATATTTACTACCAGTCTTAATTTTTTTTTATTTATTCATTAGTATCAGACTTTCGTTTTATTTTAGAATTTTGGTTTCTAAGGCCGCGATTCACTCTTTGACCACGGTTCAAGACAATAAACGGCTTAAAACAGCTTGTTTATTGAAGATCCGACGATTTATTTATTTATTGAGCTCCAAAGGTTAAGTGACTGAATTCATTGTAAAACATTTTCTTGATGTGCGGAAAATACAACTTCAAGTTGAAGCCCTGCGATAGAGAATTCTTTTCGTGGGAAGCAAATTCCTTCCACGCACAGGATACTCCGTTCGAGCCCCCCCCCCCTCCCACGAAATTTTTGTCCAACTTGTAGAAAAGAAACAAAATGCAAGTAAATAAATTTTGCCCACAGAAACCCTTATAATCGTTAATCAAGTGCAGTCAATGGGTCATGCGTTGCGGAGCTTGTGATTGTGGAACAGGGAACAGGAAACATAAAGGGGTTACAAGACTGTTTGTTTAGATAGTTCAGTTTCCGACTTTATTAAGTTAAGAGTACTTTGACAAATGAAAAGCAAATGTTATATAACGTTGTTTTTTTTCACCCAAGGGAACAATGTTAGTTATTTCTAATGGTGCAGATGGTGCATATTCATAATGGTTCTGATTGTTTATCTCCCCCTGCGGGCTTAAATAACACGGAAGCGGTTGCTGATGCTCAGGTTGAACTTGAGGAACGCTAAACTTGACTCATGTTTCAGTCCACTCTATGCAGTCACTTTACAATACACTATTACCCAATCTTTTTTGTTCCAAACAACATCGTACGGTTTATCCACAAATCATCATCACTCAACACAGCGTTCAAACCTCCTAAAGAGCGCTTGGACTCCAGATATCGCATACAATTTTCTAATATCTGTAAAAAAAAAATGATGTTTCAGCTGAGTTGGCTGATTTGCTTTAGCTGGTTGTCCTATTCACCATATGACGACGGTGCTTTTTGTCGATTCTGTCTTCTTTTTTCGTCAGAAACAGCTGGCAAAAGCAGCCCCCAGCACTTAGGTAACCTTGTCAGCAAACCCTTCAGGAATTAAAAGGATACAGTTGTATGCTTTAAAAGTCGCCAACATACACAGTTTTATAAAAAAAATAAAGTATAGTTTAACCGCAGACAACTTCATTTCTGTTGCGAAGAAAAGGCAGGTCAATATCATCAACCCGATAGGCATTGAAAGACCAGCGCAGGTTCAGTAGAAATTGTTCAACAGTCCTTCGTCGAAAAATTTAACGCAATTCTTCACTTGTCGGTGCTTTCTGGTGAAACGGCGGACGTTTCCAATATAAAGCAGCTATGAGTTTGCGCACACCTCTGCTGGAAATCTTCATGGGAATTTTCTTGGTTTTTACCCAGTTACAAATCTATCTGGACAAGGTCTCGCTTCGGTAATTCTGAAATTTTGGAAAGCCTTAGGCTTAACCTAAACAAGATGGTTGGCCAGGGCAACGATGTCCTGGCAGCGATGAGTGGGATGTTCAGGGTGTTATACGTCAACAAAATCCAAAGGCACTACGTCCATTTTAGTGCATGTAGTCTCAACCTTGTCATTTCGTCTGTCGGATCTATTCCAGATTTTAAGCATTTCTTCGGAGCCATATCGAAAATCTGCAAATTTCTACGATGCTTCGCCGCGCAGAACCCAAAATCTGAAAGAAAAGATCAACGAACTCTTGCCGGACTCGCAAAAACAGAACCTGACCGAACTGATCGAAATAAGATGGGTTGGGCACCATGATTAATTCTTGCGTTTTCTTGAGCTCTATCAGCCAGTTTTGCATCCTCTCAAAGCTCCTCAGGGCAGCAACAACGCAAAAACGTCTGCGAAAGCTTCAAGAATGCTCGACATTATGAACCAGCGACAGTTCGTTGTATGTCTCAATGTCTTAAGGCACTTTTCTGCCTGACGTTGCCTTTGTGCAAGACTCTTCAGTCAGTTGACTGTGACTTGGCTGCCGCTTGTAGACACTTTCTTTCTTTCTAGAACAATGACAGTGCGACAAGATGTTGCCGCTACCTTTGATCCTGTTGTCGACAAAGCTCAGTCTTTTGCAACTAGTTTAGGGCTTTTAATGACTCGCCCAAGAACAAGGGGTGGAAGGAATTCTCATCTTTACGATCCTGATCTTCTTACTCACTATAGAACCACTCTGCTTATTCATTTTCTAGACAATATCACTTTGGAGCTGAAACAGTATTTGAACTCCACCAGAATCTGTTGTCTCATTTCAGCATCTTGTCCCTTCGAATATTGCATCTGTTGATATAAAAACCATGAAGTTGGATTCTTCACTTAAGTCATATGGCGATACCCTTCCCGAGCCACACTGCTTGAAGCAAGAGATTGAGATTGGACGCAGCAAATGGGAAAAAGTGTTCATCACAAAAAGACCTCCTCGTGCTGTATAGTCTCTTCACAAATGCGACTCCACCCTTTTTCCAAATATTTCTCTTCCCTTGGCTAGCCTTGCAACACTGCCTGCCAGTACTGCCTTTCTCTAAACTTAGAAGGCTAAAGACCTTGCTAAGAAAATCAACAGGACCACAAAGACGGGGTGGTTTATCCTTGCTCGTCATGCATAGAGAACTTGATGTCTGCCACGAAAACGTCATAGGCGTTTTTTTAGGGAAGAAAAATCGTCGTTTAGATTTCGTATTGTTGGCACTTAGTTTACTTGACTAAAACTCTTGGTCGCCTCTATAAATATATTATTTATATAAATATTTAAATACTTGGTTTGCTAATAAGATACTGTAAAGAAAAAAATATCCCTTAAAGATAGAACAGTATGCCTAGTGGACCAGTCCTCGTTTGCAAGGGGTGGATTGACGGTCTCCAAAGCTGACCCTCAGACCAAGTCCACGGGAATATTTTTTGTAATCCCCCCCTGAACTAAAATAATGAATACATCTCTGATCCCTGGCAATTAGTATTATAGACTTTTTACGTTTCTTAACGACTTATAGGGTGCAAGTGGAAAAAATAAAAAGAAGGTGTACCAATAATTAAGCAGGAAATGTCCAAGAGGTTTTTCAGTAAATTTATATGCTTCAATGCAGACAACTTTCTTTAGTCCATTCTATTCTTCCCTGTCTCTGTCCTTTTTCTGGGCCCATTTAAACCAGAAGTATGCATTGTTATGTCAAAAAGGGTAGACAATCAAATGGAGCCCGATTAGAGCGGCCTTGGCTGCACCTTATCAGAGTGTTTATTAATTTATCATTTGCCCTGAGGCCCTTGTTAAGCTTTGCCTAAGACGGACTAATGAAGAAACAGCTTTAGTCTTTGAGCCAAGACAAAGTGGACTCAAAAAAATAGCTTTTTGTTCGACAACACAGTGCTTACAAAAGTGATTTGGCGGTAAGACATTGAAAAACTAACTTCAATGGAAACTCGCTCATTGCCCTTGAAAATTAGAAATTTTTATCAAATTTTAGGCATAAAATACCTCGAATGCAAGAAAAAGTCAATGTATCTTCGCGAAAGGTGACGGGTAGAATTCCTACACTGCGGCTGACAAAACAAATGCATCTTATTTCCTGGCGGTTCACTTCAGTGATTATCAATGACATATTTCACCGCCAGTATTAGAGACGAACGGCGGGTTCTAAGTTGTGGGACTTTTCGCCGACGGAATACTGCCAACAAATTTGTCAATCAAATGACATATGATCTGACACGACGTGCCATTTTCTTTCTTTCGGTGGTCGGTCATCGGCATCTTTGGTGACTTTTATTCAACACTGACAACTTTTGACCCAACTTAGGTCATAAAGTCTTAAGAAACCTTTGTAGTTCTAGATTGAATTTTTGGCAATTTTCTCAACTTAAATCTAGAAATTAATATTAATACCGGATGACTTTGACGATTAATAAGTACTTTTTTCAAACAGTTCGTGGTAACGAATTGTCAGTAAGGATCGATGCGGCTCAGTAGTAACCGAAACTCTAAGAAACAGAGTCTTGATAACAATAAATACATCAAAAGAATCGAATTCTGATGCTTATACAAAATATTTAAGTTCATCGAATTTAGTGGTAGTGGAAAAAGTTTAGTGGAAAAAGGAGAAACTCCCCAAAAAAATTAAGTGAATTTTGCATTTTTGCCAGAAGAAGGATCACGGATGCGTGTTTATTTGTAGTTGTTTTTTGTTCCTTTTTTCCCTGGGGTGGTTATATCGAACCAGTGATCGTAGAAGATCAGGAGAGGGCTCAATTGATCGGAAATGAAAAGCTACAGTGCCTTTTTAATACGACCAAATATATTGGAGGTCAGCTAGACCCTCTCCCACGCTCATTTTTTCCACTAATCACCAAATCAAAATTTTGATATAGCCATTTTGTTCAGCATAGTCTAAAAATCTAATAACTATGTCTTTGAGAATGACTTAAGCCCCCACTGTCCCCGGAGGAAAGGCTGCAAGTTCTGAACTTTGCCCATTGTTTACATATGGTACTGGTTATTTGGAAGTATACAGACGTTTTCAGGGAGATTATTCTGGTGGGAGGGAGAGGTCGGGGGAATTAGGGCGTACGTGGGAATGGGGGAAGAAAATTTTCCGTGGAGGGGGAGCCGGATTTCTTAGCATTATTTAAAAAGATCAGAAATAAAAAAAAAATTTTCAAATGAAAGTAAGGAGCAACATTAAAACTTAAAACAAACAGTGATTATTACTTATATGATGGGGGTCTCCCCTCGTCAATACCTCGCTATTTAAGGTAAAGTTTTCCTTTACCACTTTTAAAAAAGAGTTATTTATTCTAATTAAACGGCCTTTGTGATTCAGGAGTCATTCTTAAATAGCTGGGACAAAATTTGAACTTAAGAGTAAAGAACGATGTATTGACGAGAAAGCGATCCCCCTCATACATGTAAAATTTCTGTTCGTTTTGAGTTGTAATGTTGCTCCGTACTTTCTTTTGAAAAAATCTATGTTTTTTATTCAATGATCTACTAAGCTCTAGCAAATCCGAGTTCTAATCGACGTAAGATGGTAAGCAGTTGAAGCCTCTTTTAAAAGATTAATAAGCAGGCCTTAAAGGGATTGTGTTTTAATAGTGTGTCTCTACGTGGTAGCAATAACTCTGGTATGCTTCTAGTTTCAGCCGTTTTTCTTTATAACTTGACAAATTTCAGCTGTGTGGATAGTTTTTTTGCGCAGTGCATAAAGCCTCTTCTAAAAAGAACCCTACTTTGTTATACAAAACCGATGATGGTTCTCAACTAAATACACTAAAAGTGGTGACAACCCTTGAGAGGGCCTGGTGTCGGCACCTTGTTCTTGGTACAGATCTTGGAAATCAAGAGACAGAACTTGAATTACTGCACTGCTTGCAGAGTGAAGACACCTTGCCTCAGCAGTACCTTGTATCCTTGCTATAAAATTATTCTACATAGTAGCTGAGTATAGCTTATAGCTTTCGGCAAACATTCGTGCTGGAAAACACGAATCACGTGCCTGAACATGGTAAACAGTGTGATTAAAATGATGATTAAATGCCTGTGAAATCATGTGATTAAAATGCCTCAACTCTAGTAGAGGAGGGGGTAAAGGTCCCACGGGGAGTCCATATATGGGCATAGCCTCCCTAGGGAGAACACGTGGTTAATGGGGTCAATGACCTCTTTTTTCCAAGGTCGATTTATTTGATGTTTCTATGTGTAATAACTCCGGGGCGAAGGTTGCACATGCGCATTGAATTCTAACGGGAACAATGTTATTGATCTAGGACTCGAAGGGGAAATGGATTTCCGAAAAATTGATTTGCATAATCGATCGCGAATGTCATGGTGTCCAGAGATAGAATTTGTTGTTGTTGTAAGTGCACACTCTCAGCGAAAGTTATGATCCAGAAATAGTATTTGTTGTTGTTTTGGTCATGTACATGCTCGAGGCGAATGTCATGGTGTCCAGAAATAGTATTTGTTGTTGTTGCTCTCGAGCCAAATGTTATGACTTTCCTGGAAACAGTTAGATCACGTGTTTCCTTCTCAGACAATCAGCGAGTCGGATACATCCTCCTTCTCAGCCAATCAGAGACCTGCTTACATATGATTTCCCCGTTACATAACAATTCGCCATTGAGATTTCGTATATAACGGACATGCAATGTGATTCAATTATCAGAAAGTATTTTGACGCTGTGTAAACAACAATGGATAAATATTGACTGAATTAGAAGCCATTGGCAACTTCAATTTACCATGTAAGTTCTATTTTCATTATTTTTATTTTCAAAACAGAATTGTTTTCCGTGGACATCCTCCAGTATATTCAGCTAAAACGTAAATATATTCCTTACCCCAAATCCCCCCCCAAACCATACAAACATCATTATAATCAATGGAAAACATAAAATATATTCTGTTACCCTCAAAACCTAACCCCATCCCCCTTTGTTTTACAACCAAAATTCTCGCAAAAAGAAATAATTTTCTTTTCGTTAAAGTTTGACTTTTCTCTATTGTGATCTTATTCTCTAACTGAGACATCCATCGATCTCTGTTGTTATTAGCTTGCTCTGGTTTTGACACAAGACTCCAGTGCGTGGTTAAAATTAGCTATCACCCTTTCCGGCTTACAAACGCGGTCAACGGACCTCTTTCTCCGTCAAAATTAAATAAATACAATATTTTATTTTACCCTCAAAACCTAACCCCCCCCCTCACCAGTTTACAACCAAATTCACGCAAAAAGAAAAAATAATAACTTAGTTAGATATATGCAAATTTCTAAATTTTAATATTAGCTCTGAGAAATACATAGATCTGATTTTATTATCTCGCTATGTTTTGACACAAGAATCTCCGGTGTGAGGCCCATAATTAGCTGTCACCCCTTTCCGGTGCGCTTAAGAACGCAGCAGCCAAAGTCAAAAGGAACTGTTTCTCCTGTCAAATTAAAACGCTTTCATGCAGACAATTGCAATTTATTAAGCGCAGGCATATACAATCTCTTTTTGGAGAACCAGTGAAATCTCGTTATTTTCAAATTAAGATCTAACAATATATTTAGGAAATTGGCGAAAGGGGGAGGGGGCCATGCCTCAAGTCTATCGCCATCATTGTAAGGTGAAAACAAACTGTTTCTTCGCGTGAAAAGTAAGGGGGGTGAGTTTAAGAAAAAGATACATTGTTTTATTATGTGTAAATTGAATAGCATTTTTACCATATCTTTCGGTGGATGGAGGGGGATATTTTTCCATGTCTTTTCTCAGGGATATTTTCCGTGGGGGTTATTTTCCGTGGGCTGTTTTTTCTGGAGTGTGTGATAAATACACAGACTAGTCGGCTTTTAAAACGGATCAGTGAGTCGTAATTCAGATTCAAAAATACGCGTTAATACTTTAAATGGCGGATGCAATACAAGGCCGTGCACAATTCGCAGAGTTAAAATCCAGTAAAAGTTATTACAGTAAACGTCTAAATATAAGAAATGTAGGCTGACTATATAAACTAGGCCGGCTTTTGAACGGCTCAGTGAGTCGTAATTCTCAGATTCAAAAAAGGATGCAATTAGTATATTTCACGAAATTTTTTACGTTGTGCTTTCTTAGTGATAAATGCTTTTCTAAACAAAATTATATGGATAGGTAATAACTTTCTTTCTGTGAAAAGGGGGCAAATTATTTCAATACTAACTTTTTCTCTCTTCTTTTTAAGGCCAATTATGAAGAATGCATGGCACCGCCGCCCGCTAAGAAAGCCAGAGATGACAAGACAGCCCCATCAGTGCCAGCCCCAATGCAGCCTGGGTTTAAGTTAAAGAGAGAGTGGACGGCTTCTTATAATATGGTGAACCCTGCCGAAGCTATGCAAGATCGTGAAAGAGCCGGCGTAGTCGCGCAAGAAAATAGTAATATCACCCCGTCCACCCTCCAGCACGCACGACCGGGTCCTTCGGATGCTCAAGTGCAGCCAAAATATACACATAGCTGTGTTTTGTCATCCCTTTCTGTTCCTTCATTTCTAGTTCTGTTCAATCCAAACCTCAACTTATCTCTGTGATATATTAACCCCTCACCCCAACCATTGTTATAAAATTATCTCCCTCGGAGATATCAAAATATAATTTTTTACAATGAAACCACTCTTTTCTCTGCCCCCCCTCCCTCGGAGATATCTAAATATAATGTAATTTTTTGCATTGAAACTACTCTGGTCGTATCCGTGCTATCGCATAATTATCTCATTAATGAATATTTTTATTTACTGTATATTCATACTTAACTCATTTTAAAGTAAAAGTGAAGTAATTTCTACTCACTAATCTTTTAACTGACAAACTCTTTTCGATGTTCTCACATACGATAATATTTTTCATGTTTAATTTCTATTTAATCTCAACATCTGAAACTCAAAATACCCATATTGGTCTCAATAGATTATCACAAAGTTTCAAGAGAAGGAACTAAGTGAGATTATTCACATTTATCTATTTGTTAAATATGAAACCCGTAATTTTGCGCGAGGATATGTTAAAATAACTTTCAATCTTACAAAGCCTTGCCAATATTTTAGTTATGTGGAAACATTGTTGACGATAAGAATCAACTGTTCTCAAAGTTAAGTGTACTGTTTCCCAGAGAACACGCTTGGAAATAGAACAGACACTCAATTAAAAATAATCTAGGCTCATTGGGAGTAATATATAACCTCTACGGGGAGTAGGCAAAACGACTTATGCCATATAACAATACGGTTTTTTGGGGCATTAGGTAAACGGCTGGGAGCCGCGGAGCCCGGAATGCGCCGACGGGTCCGGGGGGTGCTGTGTGGCGGGGAAGCGTTGCGGGAAGCGCTGCGGGTCAGAGAAGCGCCACAGGGATGCGCCACGGGCCAGGTAAGCGCCACAGGATGCGCCACGGGCCAGGGATGCGCCACAGAGATGCACCATGGGCCCGAAAAGCAGCACAGGAAGCGTTGCAGGGCCCGAGAAGCGCCACAGGGATGCATTTTGGCTCTGAAAAGCGCCACGGATGGTCTGGGACGCGCGGGGGGACAAGGTTAGGGGGGCGCTGGGGGGAGCGCCGAAAAAAAAAAAAATTTGAACACTTTGAAAATAAACGAACAAATTGTCGCCTTCTATGTCATATCTTAGATTATCTTCAGTTGTATTAACCAAATGTTATTAAGCAATAATAATCCAAATTTTAAAAACAGTAGGGATGATTTGAACACTTTGAAATAAGCTATTTTTCATCTATAGTGTCATATCTTAGATTATCTTCAGTTGTATTAACCAAATGTTATTAAGCAATAATAATCCAAATTTTAACAGTAGGGATGATTTGAACACTTTGAAAATAAGCTATTTTTTCATCTATAGGTTGTCCTGGTTCCATACTCCCCATCTCCCCCCTGATCGTCAGTTGGAGAAGGAGAAGAAGATGCACATGTGGAGCTCTCCAACAATTCACTATGGGATGATTTACATCAAATTCCAGATAACATTGATGACTTTCTAGATGATTTTTTAACTAATTTAGATAATAGAACTGTTTGACAGGGGTAATTACATTGAATACCACAAAAAACTTTGAAATTTTTCGACTATTTTAACCGGTATTTAACAGGTACCCCTCAACCCGCCTATACCTTCACGACTCCACTGTGAACAACTGACGTGGAGCATTCGCCAGATATTGTTGAACAGCTGGGGGGAGGGGGTAATATACAAGCGGGGGGGGGGGCACAACTCTCCCAGACTGTCAGCTATCCAACAGACTTTTGAAACATATAGTTGTTTTCACTGCGGCGTTCCGGAACCGCTTTAATTCATCTTGTTCGTGTAAATTTATCAATGACACTATTGAAATTGTACACAACTTTGTAGACAAAATTCGTGCACTTCTGGAGAACCAGATTCAATTGTGGGGAGGTAGGGATTCAATTAAGGTTTCCATTGTTCTAAAAGTGTTTTATTTAAATGAGGGAAAAAGTGAAGTTTATTATCATTATGTACATTCCGAGATGCGGTTGGTTTATCCAAATTTAGAAAATTTTGAGGGAGTTTTCATAGATTGGGTCGATCAAATTATAACGCATCTCGAGAACTTTAATGAAAATGGAAGTGGCTCTCTAGTTCTTTTTGTTGAAAATTTAAGCGTAAATATATGTAAATTTAAGAAAGATTTTATTTTAAGAGGGGGGCATTGGGGTCTGAGAGGTCAGTAGTTTTAAAATATAATCCAGATCTAGTAGGTTGTCAAGGTGTCCAGAAGATCTATTTTGAAAGAGGTCATATGTGTTTCCGATATGATTTCATCATCTCAGCATTCGAGCCTCTAACCCGGGACGCTACTAAGACGAATTTAGACGTTTGGGCTATATAAGGGAAGGAGGGATCCGGTTTTCCCACTATATATTTTTCTTGCTTAGAGGGGAAATATCCAGTGACGCTACGAGCCATTGACATTTTTGAAAAGGCTAATGCTCATTTAAATATTGGCGTTACTGTGGTCCAATTCGAAACAGAATTTGAAGATGGGGTTCGCTCTAAAAAGAAGGGGGTGGTCTTCCCCGTAAGGGGTCCGTCAGTTGATTTGGTTAAACACTGGGTTTGGTTGTTATACAAACCACCTAGTCAACCGAACGCAATCGGGCATTTTAACCCGATCACTGACATTAGTAGAGTTCTGAGGGAGGGTAAGACAAAGGGGACACGTTTCTACTGTCCAACATGCCTCTCCAGATTTTGGACTGAACTAAAGTTACAAAATCATATGCGGCACTGTAGACGGCACGGATATCAGACAGTGGAAACAGTTTCAGGGGATAAAGCTTTTCTACGTTTTAAAAATTTTAAAAACACCCTCCTCCAATGCAAAAAAATATCTTTTGATTGTGAAGTTCAGCTGGTGGAGGTGAATGACCCCAAATTTCCAAATCATGTCAAAGAGCACCTGGCCATCTTAGGGTCCGACGCCACCACACAAAGAGACAATTATATACTCCTGCAATTGATTGATATAGTTATAAACTGGAATGAGGGACCTGGATTGATATTCAAGACCCTAATATTACTGATTAACATGGCTCTTGACCCTATTTATAGCTTGATACCAACCCCTTATCTAAGGGTCTTGTCTGCAGAGGATCGACTCGCTAGTAAAAAAAAAACACGCGGGGTGGGGGGTACGGGAGTGTTGTCAGAGGAGGAGACGGGTACTACCGGTACCCGTGGGGGGAGGGGGAAAGTGCTAGCTCATGACCCTGGGGAGAAGTCCCTCGCCTCGGTGTGGAGGAATATGAGAGGGGTAGAGCATCAGTAGTGTAATTTAAATTTTAGCCAGCAGTTTTTTATCACTTTTTTTATTAATAATTCCAATTATGATTTAAATTTTATTTTACAGTAACTGGCAAGCATGCATAGGGGGGGAGGTGGAGTAGATTGTCCATGGGTAAATAGTTCATTTACATATAACATTATTCCAAAATCATCCGAGACGTTATTGCTTCTCGAGCTGAAATGGCCAGCAGTGGATAATAGGCATACGCGTTGTACTAAAATAAGGTTTTGAGATTCCTATATTTTTTTCCACAAGGCATTGAGTCAATTGATTCAAGTGAAAAAAAGTGACAATTTTGATAGCTTTCCCTTGCTTAAACAGCACTGTCCAGACGGTTAAATGTATGACCTGTTGACCTACAAAGGTATCTATGCATACGATTATTACTCTTCTGGTGCACGCTTAAGTGAGGAGAAACTACCTTTAATTGAAGCTTTTTACAATTCACTGACCAACAGTGAATGCACAGCCGAGGAGTATGAGTTTGCCAAGAAGGTGTGGTCCAAGGGGGATTGTAAAAATGGGTGGGATTATTGTAGACTGTACTTGGCCAGTGACGTTCTAATTCTGTTGGATATAATTTGTAAGAAAACAGACCAGATCTATTCAGAGTTCGGGTTAGATATAGGATATTATTTTTCTACACCCCATTTAGTGATGGATTTAATTTTAAAAATTAGCAGGGAGGAAATAGGCCTAATCACCGACGTAGATCAGCACCTTTTTGTAGAGCGTTCAATGAGGGGAGGGTATGTTTTTCATGGGGACCACGACTTATCAACCGATCCTAGCTGACAAAGCACCGGTCCAAAGTCAACTGCAGTGTTCTTGGACATGAACTCATTGTACCCCTCGGCAATGTCACACTACTCTTTGCCGTATGGGAACTATCAATGGCTTGAGAATCCTTGTGAGTTCCCTGACATTACCACCGTCAAGGACAATGGGTCACAAGGATGGTTCTTTGAAGTTGACGGTCACATTCCGCTGGCGCTTCACGACTCTGTCAAAGAATTTGTTTTTCCTTGTATCACTCGGCCGGTGAGCAGGGACTCTCAGAGCCCCTACAATCTTTCATTGGTTGAGGATATGGGGATGCATTGGACCCCCACCAAACATAACCTTATTTCTGATTTGGACCTTAAAGTGACTTCTTTTGTTCACCCTGTGCTTTTGCACTGGATGGTGAGCCACGGCTTCAAGATCACTAAAATACACAGGGTCTTACAGTTCACTCAGCAACCCTATTTGCAAATGTTTATCGACACCTTTGTCAATGAACGCTCTAAGGCAAACTCAATGGTGGAGAAGGACATGTATAAACTCATTCTAAATTCGGCGTTTGGCAAAATGTGTGAAAGCGTACGGAACAGATCTCGCTGCGACGTCGTGACTGACCCTCTAGAGTGTGCAAAAAATAGTGCCAACCCCAATTTTACATCGTTCACGAGCATAGAGGCCGGCATGGTTCTTCTACACAGGTGAAAGCGAAATGTAGTACTGAACAAGAATATCGCAGGAGGTAGTTCAGTACTGGAAATTTCATAAAAGCTCATGTTGTCGTTCTTTTACAATGTGTGCAAGGTGCAATGGCCACGGGAGGGGGAGGTTCAAGTTTACTATGGTGATACAGATTCTCTGCTGTTAAAGGTAAATGAGACTGAATTGGATTTATTGGGTGACTTGCAAAAGGGGGAACACATCAGCTCGCGGATGGATTTCACCAACTGGAATCCATCACTCTACCCCGAGTTAGTGAAACTACAAGCACCTAACCAACTATTAATGTTAAAATCAGAGACGGGGAGTGATTTGATATCCAGGGGGGTGTTCCTAGGTCCCAAAGTTTAGTGTGTTGAAACATCTAGTGGGATTGAACAAAAGACGCTTAAAAGGGTATCAACAAACTTTGTAAAGAATACTGTTAACAGGAGTGTGTACCGAGACTGTGTAGAAAGTAGCCTAGTGCCAAGAGCACAAGTGTTTGCAATTCGCTCTCTACAGTATAGAAATTATACTGTGAGAGTGGAAAAGAATGCACTGTCACGTATATCCGACAAGGTCTATGTGCTCGAGAATGGTGTGACTGTTCTACCCCACGGCCACTATCGTATTTCAGACCGAGTTGAATGCATTGACTATCGCAATCAACTTGGTCTGGATAAATTAACCTAGTCTGAACTAACCATCACCACCACCACTCAACCTTTCATAACTTAACCTAACTGAACTGTTCATCTAACCCAAGCACTAACCACCATCACCACTAACTCAACCTCAACTAACCTAACCCGTAGCAGTGATGGCAACTATTCTTTTTCACCCCGCGGCCCCCCGGGGGAGGGGGGTCCCGTCCCATGGCCACCCAGGGGGGGGGGTCCCGCCCGCGCCTCACCGGCCCTCGGCCCTCCGGTCCCCGGGGGGGGGGCCTTACCTTTAAATTAAGCAAGTGAACCTGTGCTACTAGCACTTTCCAAGTGTGTGTGTCTGTTTTTCCTGTTGTACAGAAAGTGTTGTATATAAAAGTGTGTTTAAGTTGAAAAAAATTGTTTTACAGAAAAATGTTGTTGTTGATGGACAAAAAAAGTGTTTTTTATTGTACATAAAGTATTGTACAGAAAAGTGTTTTTAAAGACAAAATTTACTCATTTATATCTTTTCATAATTGCCCTGTGTTCATGTTTACCAAATATAGTTTTCATGTTGAACATCGGAGAAATTTTGTCAATTGTTCTTGTTGAACAAGTGTTTTTATTTTTATTGTTCTACATGTAGACTGAACAAATATTTGTTTTCATGCAGGACCGAAATAAATACTGCATTTTAATATTGTTTTTTGTTGTTGTTCTTGGAATAAATAGATCCATGGGGGAAATTATTGCTACTACTTATTCATTCATCATAAATGATTTACAGTTAGTTGCAGTCCGACTGCTGTCCCCAGCAGATGGTATCAATTTCAAACCCCCTTCAAATCGCTTATGTCTGGTCCGTCAATGTCGGGGAAAACAACGTTTTTAGCTAAAATAATTCAAAACTATGATAAAATGTTTTTGAAAAAGCCGAAAAAAATCTAATAGTTCTATAGTATATGGCAGGAGTCCTATGATAAAATAAAAGCAATTGCCACAACCATACCAATACAATTCATACGAGGACTCGATATTTTCAATAGTATTGAATCGAACTCGTGGTTGGTTATTGATGATTTGGCTGAATCTATTGAACAGGTATCACAGGAAATGCTACAGCTGTTTACCGTTCACTCCCATCATGAACACATTTCCGTTACCCTAGTTCTACACAATCTGTTTCATCAGAGCAAATGTATGCGAACCCTTGCTTTGAATTGCACTCTTTATATTATCTCTCGAGTCGTGCGGGTTTATATCTCGCGCCTAAAAATAAAAACTACGAAAAAAACCCGCCCCCCTCAATGTAAGGTTTACGCGGACACTCAAGCAACAAGCAAGCCCTAAGGTTATCATTTGTTGCATCATAATCAGATCACGCCCGAGGATCTACGTGTAGTCACCGACATTTTCGACAATGAAATTACAGTATATCTTCCCGTGAACAGTAGAAAAGACTATCAGTCGCCATTATGACACTGAAGAAAATACAAGAACAACGGCATATGTTTTACGTTTCAAGTACTTCAAAACCGTTGCTTAGGAAGGCTATACTCAACCACGGGGTTGACAATGATTTCATTAATCTAATATTTGAACTTTGTTTAAATTTAACTGCTGGCAATGTACAACGGCAAGAAGGTGTTAGACAACAGAAAACCAAACATCGTTCCCCGGTCTGCGCCTGGGATTTAACAAAACAGGGGAAAAATATATAACGCACACGACTCCTTCAGGTTGGCAGTAGCTTTTTAACACTTGTACTACCGATACTTGCAGGACTTGCAAACAGTTTTCTCTAGTGAGAGAGAGAGAATCGTAAAAACATATAGATTGACACATCTTGAACTTGTAATCTTACCCCTCAAACCTTTTGAAGATAATCTGCTCAAAGTCATCGGCAACGAAAATATTGCAGATGACAAAAAACTGTTTTTGCTTCAAGATGCATTGCAAAATGTGGACAAACAAAAACCATATCAAGAAAGACTTGCCACCGCCAATAATGAGCCTTCTAAACAGGAAACATCTCCACAAGATTCTACAGCAGCACTGCAATCAAAGGAGAAGGAATTGGATTCAATTGTATTGAAAGTTGGAAACCTTTTGACTTTGACCTATCGAGAACAGAGTAAAAGAGTATTTTCCTATCTCATGTTGGAAACTGGCGATCAGGTTCAAGTCGAGAGCGAAGGGAAGCAAACTATAATTCAGGGGACGTGTTATAATCTAATTAATTTAATTTGTGATATGGTGACGAATCGTAAAGGTCTCTTATCCTTTGACGATAATATATACAGTTTTTTGTGTGCAATAAACTTCCCCAAAAGTCTTATTGGAAATAAGAAAATTCTATAGAATATAAAAGAATATAGTCCACAATCACCGACACCATTTAAAACGGAAGAAGATTAAAGATTTGAAGATAATTACATCAACAGCAATGATTTTACAATACATGTTGTTGCTATTCAAAAATGAGGACAAATTGATTTAACCTTAAATGTGCAAAAGGAGAGTGGATATTAAACTACATGTTTACACTCAAATTGGGTGATGTTCTGAAAGATGTTTATGAATATATTGGTGAGGTGGTGAGTTTAAGTTCCCCCAAAGCGCTTTCAAAAGCTGTGTCTGGCACCACAATCACCATGAAAAATGCAAAAGATTATCTAGAAAATTAATTAAGTTACACGCTGCATCATAATCATAGGCTTCGTAGCAACCACTATCGACAAACTAACGCCTTTGCCCCTCTGCATTTAATGCAAATGGATCTTTTAACTTTAGACACACTTCAACAGCGTCACACTATGCCCTAAAAATATCTTCTGGTGAAAATCGGTATCTTCAGTCACTATGCAAATTCAAGTCAACTACGGTCAAAGAGATGTGTTGAAGTTGATAAGGCCATTGAAAGTATTCTAGAACAGGATTCGTATAGAAAAATTCAATCGGATCATGGCAATGAATTTGTTAATCCACATGCGCAAGAAGTTCTTTTTAAATATATTAAAACCCATTATCATAGTCTCAGCCCGATAATGGCTGCATTAGCTGAACTATTAATAAGAACGATTCGTCTATTAATTTCAAGATATTGCACATTGAAAAATACATCGTCTTTTATTCATGATTTATATAAAATCATGTTGATTTATAATCAACGACCCCATCGATCTCTGTCCAACTCTACACCAACGGATGTTCAATACACTTAAAATAAGTTTGACGCATCTCTAAAGCAATACTCCTATGGTGAAAAAGAGAAAAAAAAGAAGAAAATGAATGTTGGTGATACAGTTCGAATTAATAGAACCACTAATATTTTTTAAAAGGGGACGTATTTATGGAGCACCGAACTTTTTAAAGTGTCCAAAATCCTAGACACCATACCAATAACTTATCGACTGCTAGACACAAAAGATGATGAGATTCTCGGTAGTTTTTATGAATATGAACTGCAAAAAGTTGGAAACACTAGTGAAAGGTATAAAATTGAAAAGATATTAAAGAGTCGTACACGACATGGTAAGAAACAGTTGCTTGTTCGCTGGCTAGGATACAACTCGGATTTTGATTCTTGGGTCAGTGCTGAAGACATTGACAATGCTCGATGATTTCTATGTGACTTTCATGTCCAATGTTTCTGATCCTCTCTACAATGATCTGAATAGAACAAGTGATTTTTGGACGAAACTCTCCCCCACCATCAAATTCGATGGAAAGTACGAAGTGGCTTTTGTCGACTATATTCTCAAAAATACCTATGACATCCTGAAAAAGGATCGTAAATATGAAATAAAAATTAGACCCTATGATTGGCCGCCACCACCAGGTGATCAAGAACAAATTCAAAAAATCAATTGGTTGGATTACCCATGTATTTAATTACCCTACGAGGAACTCACCTGTATGAATGATTTATGTCGTTCTATTAATAAAAGAATTTCAGCTCGTAAAAAAGGGGCATTTCATTTCAACTATTCAAAGGGGAAGGGCAAGATCTACATTAGTTTACCTATTGCCAGTGAAAAGGTTATTCTCAATGATAATCTAAAGGATGTTCTTGGTTTTAGGCTCAATATAATCAATGGTAGAAGTGCCGGAAACCCTAATTTTATATTCGCTGACTACCTGCTAGCCTTCTCCGCGGACACTTGAATATTTCTCTATGATTTATTTGTGGAAACATCTCGTGATGGTAATGCAAACGATCCCCTCCTACGAGTTCTTGAACGAAAAACCAATCAAGAACATATTCATCACTACAATATAAAGCATCTTCAGTATATTCCCGTAAACACTTCCTATTTGGAACTCTGTCAGTTAACACTAAGAACCGAAATGTGTGATCCAATAGCATTTTCAAAAGGTTTGGCTGTTATTACATGCCATTTTCGACCCATCATTCAACAGCAAGATGTTTCATAAGAAAGTGGTATTCACTTTTCTTGATATTGACTGCTATGTTAATACTCTTGGCCCAAGACAACAGGGCAATGGACTGGACTACTACAAAGGTAGCTGGTCAATGTCTGGCTACGGTCTTGGCAGTTGGTTTGCTAAGCTGTTTCGCTCTTCACTACCACTGGCTAGAAAATATCTTGTACCGGCTGCGACAGATTTTGCATCCTCTACACTCTACGAATGGGGCTCTGGCAAGGATCTTAAAAAAAGTGTTTCTGAAAATCTTAGGTCCCGTGCGCGAACCCTTGGCGAGAAATTAAAACAAAATGGTAAAAGTTTAAAAAGGTCGAGAAACACTGCATCCATCATCAGTCTCCACTCAGGTCGGAAACGAAAGACATCATCCCTCTTGTCAAAGAAAAGAAGGAAAAAGCCGACACGTAGTGTAACCAGAAGCCCCAGGAAGAATAGAATTGTCAGATCGAAACTAGATTTCTTCTCCTAAAATGTCCTACCTACCGCAAAAAGATTCTCAACCTTCAATCACCGCCTCATTGAATATATTCAATGCTGAAAAGGTTGATGTGAGTGTCAAGCATGGATACTATGAAGAATTTTACCCACAACAACCCCTCTCCGACTATACCCACTTTCAAATTTATTTTAATGAAGACTACTTTATGGAATTGTCATCAACAATTATAGATTTTCAAATGAAAGTTCGGAAATCCGATAATTCAATGCCGATTCGGGCTGATGGAATATCCTATGAAAATTGTATATTATATAATTTATTTCGTCAAATTAGTGTCTACATCAATGGCACGCTGGTGAGCACAAGCACTAATCTCTCAAATTATAAAAGCTATATGCAATTCATGCTGATGACACCCAAGTCATACAAGGACTTGAGAGGCGCCTCCAATGGATATGAAGATATTACTAATACTGATAGTACAGATGCACTTAAAAATGCTAAAACTAGTGAATTACATCTAGTTGGAAAAATATATCATGAAATATTTAATAAAACCCAATGGATGCCACCCAATGTTAAAGTGGATATAAAACTAACGCTTGCACCCTCCAATTTCATATTGAGAAAAGAACTTGCAGCCAATCTCGATATAAGTCTCTCCCTGACCACAGCAATACTTCATGTACACAAACAGCTGGTTATGAGTTCTGTTGCATTGGCCGTGGAAAAACTGAGAGCTAATGGCAACAATATTAAACTACTTGTTCCTCATACAATCACAAATCCGCGTCATATTGCAATGGGTTCACGCACCTTCACTTATTCATCATGTATCAATGGTGAAATTCCCTCGAAATTGGCTTTTAAATTTGTAAAAAGCGCCAGTACAATTGGATCATGGACTGAATGCTCACATAGATTCGAGATGTTTGGACTTTCATCTCTTGCGTGCAGCAAAGTAAATGGCATCCCATCCTACAATCTATCTTTTTGCGGATCCTATAGAACATTGTATGAGTTGACCATGCTAACCCCAGATCATGACTCGCAAATATTCGAAAATGGTATAACTGAAGATATGTTTGCTAAAACACAGGATATCATTGTATTGGATTTGTAGGGTACACAGGATATGAGTATAGTACTTATAGGGAATGTGCGCTTAGAGTGCACATTTACCGACCCATTGGCTGAGAGTATTACCCTAATCTCACTAAATCAATATGAAACCTATTGGGAAATCACTCCCGAAGGCAGTGTTCTACTAGACTTGGCGCCATGAACACCAATCAAATAATCAATGTATTTAATGTGGACTCCTACATGTCCCAGTACAAATCCTATTGTATGCCATTTGACTTTCTTGGAAAAATTAAACGTGTCAACAATACCTTGATTATTTTTAATAGAAGTCCGTTGACTCTGCTGACGGGTCATTGGCTGTGCATCTTTCAAACAATGAAGAGGATTAAATTGTTTGATCCTCTTGGTCTACCCTATACATTCTACACACCTCACATCAGCAGCTATATTGAGAGCAGTGGGAAAACTATTTTTCAAAATTAAGAGATGGTGTAGGATCTAACGACTAAAAGATGTGGATTCCATGCACTACTATATTTTGTGTTCCGTTGTCGCGGCTATACTTACAAGCAGTTTCTCCACATTTATGTTGAAAATCCACGTCTGAATGACTTTCTAGTGGAAGATATTCTCTCAGACCTATATAGTATTGATTTCAATGCCCTAAGAGTAAAGTGCTTAAAAAATGTTTGTGAATTTGTTTATTAATAAAATGCATATATATATATACAACAATGTATTTCAATCTACACTTTATATCTCTATATCTTCGATGTATAGGCAACTGTCTTGAACCACTAATATCGACAAATCATTTGGATTCACTGTATATTGATCTTGATTGACTGCAAAGTCAGGGTCACATTTTCTACAGTACAATGCAACTTCACTCTTTTCATATCTCTTTGTATAGTCAATGATACTATTTACATTCATATTATGAAATTCAAGAGTTTCAATCTGTCTATTTGAAGCAATATCACATACAATGTTATCAAGGGGTGAATCTAAGTCCGTCACTGCTCAATAAAAACCACTTGGCTTATAGTCATAGTTGGCGGTGTCGTCACAACGATGACGTAGAAACGAGATTTTCTTGTTACCCCAAAAGTTGAATCGTAGGCTTGATCCCTCTTCCCAGAATAATTTAAATCCACGACAATACCAATCTCTTAGAAATAAACTGAAATCACGTTTGAGATTTTTTCTAATCATAGCGGGGTAAGTATTCTCCCACTGATCACATTTATCATAGTGACAATTGGAGCACAGGTGCCCTCTAGGGTGAGATTCACACACCTCCTCAAGACATTAATTACATCCTTTAATTTGTACTGCATAGCCTCTATGTAATTTACAAGGATTACATAATTTTCACTTTTCACTGTAGTCATCAATAATTGTATAAGTCTCACACTGATTCCAACTGCCAAGAGTGTAAATGCACACTGGACATATATAGAACATTTTTTGGTTTCCGATGTCAACTCACCCACAGCTAAAACGAAGCTGATCATCTTCGTTCGATAAATTCTACGAGAGGGAAGTAGTGGGAGAGAGCAGTAGCTATGTGTTGGTAGCTTTCTCGAATGATGGGGGAGCCATCTATATTGAATCCTTTGGCAATGTTTTCAAAAGTATATCCACAATATGATTCTGCTTTGTTCCAATTAATACATCGATAAATTGACTATAAGCATTTGAGTCACATTTTAAAAGCTTCATACAATAGTCCAATGGGGGAGAATCACTCTTCATTATATTGTTAAGTGTTCCCCGACAAGAGAATATCCTGCGTTTAAGAGATAACTCGAGAAAATCATCATCCAAAATCAAATGTTTTTCCATAAACACTAGATTTGATCTTATTCTCTCTTTCTCATATTTAGTCATTTTTCAATACTTTCACTCCAACTTATGACTCTAGACTTACAATTAGTCGTGTGCCCTAAAAAGACATGAAAGGGAACATTTTCACGGTAGAAATAATTTTATTTAATATTTACAACAACAACAACAACAACATCAAGAAAATCTAGCAAGTCGAATTAAAGAGCATGTGTTTTTTCTTAAATATGTTTAACCAATGCACTTAAAGCACATTGAAGTCTATTCGCATGAACTATATCAACTTTAGCGGCGAAACATAATTGATCCTCCATTTTAAATTTGCTCAAGGATATCACATATCTTGCATATACTGCATCCCATTCCAGACAAAGCCGTGATCCTTTCGTGATTTCCACCGCAATGTTTGTTGCTCTTGTACTATTATCATCAACTCCACTATCAACTTCTATTAGTGCAAACATTCCACTCATCGCCATCGTCAACACGCACAAATATATATCCCAATGAATAAAGACAAAACTGATCTTCTTCTTCTCACTCATTTTAGCTCTATTCACAGACTAATAAACCTAAAGCAAAACGCCCTTCCTGATAGGCACTCCACCAATACTTTGTAACCGACTCGCTGATTGGCTGAGAAGGGGGATGTATCCGACTCGCTGATTGGCTGAGAAGGAAACACGTGATCTAACTGTTTCCGGGAAAGTCATAACATTGGCGAGAGCAACAACAACAAATACTATTTCTTGACACCATGACATTCGCCTCGAGCATGTACATGACCAAAACAACAACAAATACTATTTCTGGATCATAACTTTCGCTGAGAGCGTGCACTTACAACAACAACAAATACTATTTCTGGACACCATGACATTCCCAATCGATTACGCAATCAATTTCTCGGAAATTCACTTCCCCTTCGAGTCCTAGATCAATAACATTGTTCCTGTTAGAATTCAATGCGCATGTGCAACCTTCGTCCCGGAGCTATTACACATAGAAACATCAAATAAATCTACCTTGGAAAAAGAGGTCATTGACCCCATTAACCACGTAGTCTCCCTAATGACTCTATGCCCTTATTTGGTGTTCTCGTTGGAGTTACATAGCCTCCTCTACTAAGGGGTTCTCCCCTTAGTCAATACCACGCTCTTTACGTTAAAGTTAAAACAAATTTTGATTCACAAACCCCTGAATCACAAAGGCCGTTTAATTAGAATAGATAGCTCTTTTGAAAGCACTAAAAAAAACTGTAGCGTAAAGAGCGAGGTATTGACTTGGGGGAGAACCCCCTCACATACGGTATAATTTCTGTTCGTTTTAAGTTCTAATATTCCTTCTTACATTTCAGTTGAAAAAACTTTTTTTTTTATTTAATTTCTGAATGTTTCTTAAATAATGCTTGGAAATCCGGCGCCCCCGTCATAGAAAGGTCCCTTCCCCCAAAGAAACATCCTCCACGGAAATATTATCCAGAATAACCCCCTCCTCGAGCCCCCCCCCCTCCAGAAAAAATCCTTCCTGAAAATGGTTGTATACTGCCCAATACTCAATAAATAATGCTGGCAAGTCCGGCGCCCCCTTCATGGCAATTTCCCTTCCCCCATGAAAACTTCCGTCATGAACAGATCCGCCAACATAACCACCGACCCACCCTTCCCTCCCACTACCAGAAAAAAAACCTCCTGAAAACTTCTGTATACTTCCCAATAACCAATCCTATATGTTAACATTGGGTAAAGTTCATAACTTTTAGCCCTCCCTCGGGGAACTTCGGGGGATTAAGTCATCCTAAAAGACATATCCATTATATTTTCGACTATGCTGAACAAAATGGCTATCTCAAAATTTTGATTGGGTGACTTTGGGAAAAAATTAACGTGGGAGGGGGCCTAGTTGCCCTCTATTTTTTTCGGTTACTTAAAAAGGGCACTAGAACTTTTAATTTCCGTTCCAATGAGCCCTCCCACGATATTCTAGGACCACTGGGTCGGTACGATCACCCCTGGGGAAAAAACACAAAACAAACAAACAAACACACACAAATCCACACGCATCTGTGATCATTTTTCTGTCAAAAAATGGAAAAGACCACATCTTTGTGGATGGAATCTAGAAACCTCTACAATAGGGTCCTCTTAGACGCTGACTGTGACGGTGCGATTTTTTATTATGGTCTTATCGCTTAGAGGGCATTTAAATCTTTTTTTTAAAATCAGCCAAGTTTTCTCAGTTGCCTAACTTTTGATGGGTAGCACTAAACTTGATGAAAGTTATATATTTGAAATCAAAATTGAAGTCTGATTCTTTTGATATATCTATTGGTATCAAAAACCCGTTTTCTTGAGTTTCGGTTACCATTGAGCCGGGTCGCTCCTTACTTACAGTTCGTTACCACGAACTGTTTGATGAAAGAAAGATTAAGAGGTTTAGACCATGTTTTATAGATATTAAATAAAAAAAACAAGTTTTTTAAACTGAAAGTAAGGAGCGACATTAAAACTTAACCATACAAGACATGAGGATGGATAGTACATGGGGGGTGTCCTCCTCCACGTCTCGCTATGTAATAGTAATTTTTTTTTTGTTTTTTTGATTAAATTTTTGTTTCAGAGAATTCCTTTTTATTTCAAATCGATGCTGTTAGGAGGGCACCGTCCCGTTCATATACGGACTAATTTATGGTCGTTTTAATTTTTAATGTCGCTCCTTAGTTTCAGTTAAAAAACTTGTTTTTTTTATTTAATTTTTGAACGTTTTTGAATAAATGAAGGTATTGATCTTGGCTTACAGTACATGAATAATTAAAACAAAATTTTCATATTAATTTACTTTTATTTGGTTAAATGGCTTTCTCGAAACTTGTTTAATTATATTTACGAACGTTTTTATTAGTAATAAATATAAGTAACTTACGAATTAACTTACGTAACGAACTTCTATATTCATATATTTTTAATTTGTTTATTAGGGGGTTCGCCCCCTAGTCAATACCTTGCTCTTTAAGCGAAAGTTCGAATTTTGTTCCAATTCTTTAAAAATGACCGCTGAATCACAAAGGCCGTTAATTAGAATAAATAGCTCTTATGAAAGTACTAAGAAATCTTTGGCTTAAAGAGCGGGGTATTGATTACGGGGTGAACCCAATCATATATGTAATATTTTATGTTCGTTTGAAGTTTCGATGTTGCTGCTATTGCAGTTGAAATACTTGTTTTTTTATATTAAATTTCTGATCTTTTTTTAAATAATGCTGGGAAGTCCGGCGTCCCCTTCATAGCAATGTCCCTTCCCCCATGAAAAATTACTTCATGGAAAGATCCTCCCACATAACCCCCTACCCCCCCCCCCCCACTACCAGAAAAAATATCCCCTGAAAACGTCTGTATACTTCCAAATAACCAATACTATATGTTAACATTGGGTAAAGTTCATAACTTTCAGCCCTCCCCCCAGGAATTTCGGGGGATTAAGTCATCCTAAAAGACATACTTATTATATTTTTTTGAACATGCTGAACAAAATGGCTATCTCAAAATTTTGATCAGGTGACTTTGGGAAAAAAATGAGCGTGGGAGGGGGCCTAGTTGCCCTTCATTTTTTTTGGTCACTTAAAAAGGGCACTAGAACTTTTAATTTTCATTCCAATGAGCCCTTCCACGATACTCTAGGACAACTGGGTCGATACGATCACCCCTGGGGAAAAAAAAACAAAAACAAACAAACAAACAAACAAATAAACACGCACCCGTGATCTTTCTTCTGGCAAAAAATGCAAAATTCCACATTTTGTAGATGGGAGCTTGAAACCTCTACAGTAGGGTTCTCTGATACGCTGAATATGATGGTGTTATTTTCATTAAGGTTCTGTAACTTTTATGGGGTCCTACCCCCTTTTTTCGAAAATTAGCCAAATTTTCTCAGGCGCTTAACTTTTGATGGGTACAATTAAACTCAATGAAACTTATATATTTGAAACCAGCATTAAAATTTGATTCTTTTGATGTATCTATTTGTATCAAAATACCGTTTTCTAGAGTTTCGGTTACCATTGAGCCGGGTCGCTCCTTACTTACAGTTCGTTACCACGAACTGTTTGAAAAGATGATATATTGCCAAAGAATGTACATTTTGGCCATTCATCAGAGGTCAAACGAAAAGCAGTTTCAAAAGAAAACGAGGTAATAAGAAAGGACTTGACGGAAATCGGAGCGTCATGGGAGGGGGTAAAGAGTGAAGGTTTGAAATAATTTCTTAGATCCCACCTCTTGTCCATTTACGAAAAATTAACAGAGAAAAACAGCTTTAATTTAAATAAAGCAGTGGAACAAAACCGAAGTGGAAAAACAGCTTTAATTTAAATAAAGCAGTGGAACAAAACCGAAGTAAAAAGCATTAATTAATAAAAATCCAAATATTCTGGCTCCATACCCGGGGGCCTTTCTCAACAAAAAAGAACAACTTTAGTGCTGGAAGTGTTTAGATTTAATCGTTTTGGAAAACAATTAAATGGATTTAATTGTTTTGTTTTGGTTGTTTTTTCTCTTTCTTTCTTCCGTGTGTTTAGTTTTCCGTTTTTTTTAGATGGTTTAATTTTTAAAAAACTTTTTTTCTTCCTTGAATTTTTTTTCTGTTGAGAAAAGCTCCTGGACGGGGAGCCGAAATATTCGGATTTTTTCATTAATTACTGTTTTTTGGTTTTTGCTCCTTTGCTGTATTTGAATTAAACCCGATTTTCTCTCTTAGTTTTTCGTAAAGGTCTGAATAGATAGGGGAGGAGGAGCGTGGACAGATATGTTGGCCGCAGGCGGCTTGGTTCTGCTGTGAGTTATTATAACAGTGAAATTAATAGTAATTATGATGGCAAACTTAGAATTGAGCATCATTAGCGTGCTCTTTTATTCCTCCAAACGAAGGATCCTAAAAATTGTGAAGTAGCCGAATTTCAAAGGAATACCATGCATTCTGTTTATTTTTCACCAAAACTACAGAGGAAGAACCAGAAGAACAGACGTAGAGCCAGGTGTATCCTGTAAAGCGCAAAGTAATGCGCATAAACCCAAGATCGGCCTCTGAGCTCCCCTTTAATCTCTTATTCTAAATAGTAAATTAAAAAACTAAGGTCCGAAGGAGGAGCGCAGAAGCACAGCCGCAAAGCCGGATGTAGCCTCTGAAAGGCAAAGTAATGTATAAGGAAAAAAGTTAGTGGCAAGCCCCTTGGTTCCTTTCTAATTTCTTCTTTTGAATAATAAATTAAAAAACAAACTTTCGGCTTAAGGAAAATTCAATCCTTTCCATGGTAAGTCATTAATATTAGCAGTATAATAGCCTAGGTTCAAATATCTCATGCTGTTTCGAAACAATCAGGCATCCAACCCGAAATTCCTTTTACGAGACAGCTTCATCAATTTTAAACCCTTCCAACACCATTGGCTATCCCAAATGAAGACGTTGTCTTGTCAACAGATTTCAAAGAAGTATATTTTTCTAGGTGCTACCTTAGGAGAGGAATTAGTGGTATTTGAATATGATTGAATTTGATTAGTCTTATTGTATATTTGGTTTGAACTAGTTGTAAACACTTATACTAAAGAGTCGTTCAGACGCTTAGTCTTGGAGTGAAGTTCGGACTTAGTCCTGGATCCAGGGTTTTATTTGAGTTTTTCGTTAGGGGGCAGTGTCGGATCCAAGGGCGAGGGGCGCCCCCCCTCAACATAGTCTAAAGTAGTGTAATTTACTTAATTGACGCAAATTTGCGTTAATTAAACTTGCTCCTAACGCAAGTTTATCGGATGAACCTACTTTGCGCCCCCCTCCCTAAAAAATCCTGGATCCACTCCTGCTAGGGGGTGGGGTAGGGGCTACCAAAAGAATTTTATTTGAAGGGACTAACAAAATAGCTTTGGTTTTGAGGGAGGAAGTTAAAGGTATTTTTATTCGCAACTTTACAACCGCTTTCTGAGTTGAAGAATTATCTCGGGGGGAAGGGCTCAAACTTGCTGCCCCCATGGATATGCCTCTGCTTGGATAAATCGTGGATGTTAGAATGTTTAAATTTTCGACCATTGAGATTTAAGATCTTCAACAACGGAATTCAATATCCAAAGACTTTGAGACAGGTTGTAAGACTAAGTTTAGTATCTGAAAGCCGTTTCAGTGTTTTTGGCAATTTGTGCGCATTTTTGCTGTGGTAGATTTGGCCTTTTTTATGTGGCAACATTTTTTTTATGTTTTGTCATGGGCGGATTGACATATGGCTAATTCGATGATATCCAAGTTCTAAGAATTGACATTTAATTTTTAAATCTTCAAATCATTTAGCTTTCAACCACTTTTATGGACATAACAATATTTTACTTCCACATTGGAGCTGGACAATCTCAATGTTGGGTAAATTGAGACTTTCAATATACTTAAGTTTTCCTTTGAAGTTTTAGGTTATTTTCTTTTTGCAAGAAAGTGATTTTTAATCGGGTTTCCTCTGCCGGCATCCAATTTACATCCAGACATGCGTACAAAAAATATTCTATACAAAAATTTTCTATACAAAAATATTCTTACAAAAAATTTTGTAAAAAATATTCTATACTGATCCATAAAAATAAAAATAAAATTGCTTTTCGCAACAGTTTTTACGTAATTCGAAAACTGTGGATAGGGACATCCTCCTCTAAATAGCCAAAAAATATGTCAAAATATAAAGAAACAAGTATATAATATTTAACATGATATAAGAGTACAAATGCTTTTGAGGCAGTGATCATCTTGAGATTAGTGACAAATTTGTCACAACAACAAAATACAGTCAATTTATAGGAAGAATATAAAAAAATATGTAGAAAGATGATTCGATTTTGGGTTTTGGGGCAAATATGGTCCCTCCCACTTACGTGCTTGCAGAAAAGAGCAGAGGAAAAATCTGTTTTAAAATATATATTAAATCTCCAGCATTATTATTTTTTGCATTTATAACATAATTGACCTGTTTTAGTATTGTCCCTTGATTTTTCCTCACAGCCCCCTCCCCCCCCCCTGTGTGGCTCTCCGAAACAAGTCTTACCGTATGCATTACGTTAACTTTATTGCAAATGAATTGATTAATCTGTAAGACCTTCCATTATGGTATCCATAGAAAATTACCCGAGGGAGGTAGATTTATTTTAAAAAGTCCCTTTTGGGGAACAAGTTTCTTATTTCAGGCATAGATGAACTTTATGGGCCATTTATGCTTTTATACAGGCGCAATGCCTATGTACGAGCCCTCTCCCAAGATTCAATAGCTCACTCAATGTGTCTAAATGGTAGTAAAAGTCTAAAAGGCCAAGTTATCGCGTCCTGTGATTCCACCCTCCTCGGAATTTTTGGGGTTCCCACGGAAAAAATCGGACATCCGGGACCTCCTCAGAATTAAAGTTAACAAAAAATTAAAGATTTTTATTCGTTTTAACGTTCGTTTATTTACGAACTTTAATCTCCAGGAAATTTTGGAGAGCCCAATTTTCTTTCTGGAAAATTCGAGGAGTCCCCATAATTTTGGGATGATGGAAACCCTGACATTTTTAATGTCAAGAATGTTTTGCTTGTTTACAGTGAAAGACCGGTTGAAGACACTTTTTACTGGGATACTAAGTGATTATTTGGGATACACTGGGATACACATTTTATTGGTCATATCGTTTAGTTCAATTTGATTCAGATAGAAAATGTTTTTTTGTCCTTCTTTAAGTGACTTTTTACTTATAAACTATTTTGGTTAGGCTTAGAAAACGGTGGATACAAGGAGGCAGGTACACAAGATTTTTTTTGTAGGAGGGTAGGGGTAATAAAAAGAAAATTATTTGGGAATTTGAATAGATAGATAAATCAGTGTGTTTCAAAAGCCCAAGGGCAATACACGCAAAAAAAAAAAAATCAAACAAAACAAGTGGATCACTCACCAAATAAATTACTAAACAATAAATACCTAATCTGAAAAAAAAATCAGTCACTGTTTCTTTCTAAAATCTATCTATAAACACACCAACTCAAGTTATTGTAGTTGAGTTACTACTTTTTCGAATACCAGCAAACAGCAGCAAATCAATCCCAAGTAAATATTATCCCCTTAAATCAATGAGCACCGGACACTTCCGTAGAATAAGATGCAGGGATATTCGGAATATTTGGGATTACAGGGGGGGTAAGGTTTGAAGTCCCCCTTGCGTACATCCCTGCATAAAAGTTAAATAAAAGTGGCAATTAAGTGAAGGGGTTAAAAATAGAAGGTTAGTTGTCCTGAAAAGGGGAAGACCAGGAGTTTTCCTGCAATGTCGGCCCCGCCAAAGCAGACAAAAATGGCGCAGTGCAGCTATCGGAGATATGCAGCGGCTCACATACAGCGCATGGCTGATTGCACTTGTAGTTCAGTACCATAAAGTGAAAATTTCTTGTACGGTTGGGGTAATTGCGACATCTATTGAACAGTCTTTAATTGATTAGGAATTGTTTAGAAATTGTTTTCCTAAAATGAATTAAAAAGAAATTTCTGAAAAAGAAATTTATTTCTTTTAAAAAGAAATAAATTTCGAATCAATTGATTGATTAGAAATTTTCGACTAAATTTTATAATATTAAGCTCGCTTTTAAATCTTTTCTGAAACACCTGTCATTTTGTATGTACTAAGCATTGGTATGCGAAATTATCTACGTTTCATTAGAGCTTCACGACTCACGACTGAATAGGAACTTGTTTTTTATTTGTTTGGTGATATTGGCCCCGTGGGGATTTTTCGTCAAAAATTAAGATGCAAAACCCGCCGGGGTTGCATGCCATGCGTATGGGTGGCCCAGTTTCTTGCCAAGGTTTGGGTGGCCCAATACCCGAAGAAGGTGCTCAGGTTCGGGTCGGCTTTTTATGCATAGCAAGTAATAACTTCATCAGAAATACGGCGATGGCATTTACAGCTGTGTTAAATAGATGGAAAATAAATTAGGGTATATGACTTCGTGAAAACAACTTAATTCTTTAGGCTGTTATTACAAAATGAAGGGCTTGCGTTGTCAGTTGACTGGGCTTGGCTGAGCATGAATGAATAAAAAAGGATTTTTGATTTATATGAAAACAAAGGACAGCCTCCAGCTTTTAAGAGGGGTGTTATAATCCTGGAGATGGGAAGAAGTCCCCTTATGATCTGTCTGAAAATCCTTCTTCTAGGATATTAGCCAACACTAAGTTATTAAATTCCAAGGACATAACCTAAAACGCTTCTCCACTTCACTTTTTGGTACAAAAATAGGGGAAAATTTGCGACCTTTCGTTACCAAGCAGGGCAAAATTGAAAAAGTGGAAAAATATGCAACAATACATAAAACAAAAAGGGATTCTTTCCATCATACCCATACCACTGTTTCAAATTTACTTTTTAGTCATTTACGGGTATTCAAGTTGAAACAAAAGAGTGGCGTATGGCAAAATACATGGGAAATATTTAATTTGGGTACTTATGTACTATAGCGACCACACTCATGAATTTTGACCCGTAAGATCTGAGAAAAACCGGTTTGTCTGTCTGCAATAGGTTATAATTAGCTTAGTCTCACTGAGAAAAACTACGATCTAGGTATATTTTTATTAAATATTTAACATATAGAGGTGATTAGGTTGGATTAGGTATTTAACATAATGCGTTCTTTTGTTAATAAAGTATCATATTTTTATCATATTTGGTATAATTCATTAGGATTAACCTAACTTCATTTCTTGAGTGGAGTCGCTGCAATACATAAGTACCGTAATTTGGACTATAGTAAGTAAGTTTTATTGCGTTAAAAGTCCTAATAAAAAATAAATAAAAAATGGTAATAAAAAATAAAAAGGAGAATCCACTTTTAAATCATTGTCAGTACATAAATATAACATAAATATGACATAAATATGACATAACACAAACAAAGACAAACACGAATATCAAAAATCTACTTCTGTGCTCCATTGCCAACCTGAGAAATCGTCCTAAATTTTTAATACTTGCAAAACATTCACCCCTCCTTACATTCACCAAAAGAAAGTAATAGGAAATCTCACATAGATTTCAAAATTTATTTGGGGGGGGGGGGTAGAAAAATCAGAGACTGGGGTCAGATCACTTTATCTGAATCCAGGATTTACTTTTTTATCCTCGGAAGGATTTACTTTTTTTATCCATACGATAGACACCTTCTACTTTGTAATAGTAACTAAATTGAAAAATTTAGCAGATTGCCTTGTCAAGGACCGAGACCTAGACTTTGATATTTCTAATCATAAAATTACCGGAACCTAGAAACTTATCGTCATCCTGCCGTACCTAGAAACTTACCGTCAGCTAGAAATGGTAATATAGCTTTATTTTTTCGTTTGTAAGCTTATCGAAAAATGACAAAAAAAATACATAAGAAATAAAGGCGAGCTCCTCCCATAATTTGGGGGAAGGGGCTCAATGTTGTGTACTGTTATTTTTTCGTTTTTTGTTTTGTTTTTGTTTTACCTATCATAGAACCGACGAAAAGTGCAAATTTTTATAAATCTTTATTTTTTTTCGAGGGGAGGGGGGGGGCCTGGACCCCTCTCTTCTTCAGAGCCTTGCAATCTAATAGATGTGAAAACTCTGAAAGATCCAAGTTGATAAATTTTCCGATGTTTCGATTAATTCTACTGCTAAAAAAATGAGCTAAACACTTTTAACGCTTGTCCAAATACGCTATAGTTGCTATTGTTGTAAATTTACTTTTGGTTCCCAAAAGGGGTTTTAAGTATGTGAAGACGCATGGCTCCATATGTTTTTTTGGTAGCAGAACTTGGAAAAAAATAAATTTACCTTTGAATTATGCATTCCATACTCTTTCCAAATACAGTAATCATCGTCGTATAGTAATCAAGCACCGCTTAACGGGCCTAGATAAAGCTCTAGACTAGACACAAAAGTTTGATGACTTTGTGGATTTGCAATAGGCTACATTTTTCTGGCTACATTTCTGCCTATTTGTAGCCTATTGTATCTTTCTACCTAAATGTAGCCTATTTTTCAATAGGCTACATTTCTTATCAAAGTAATCGCTTAATTCCAATAAAAAAAAATTCCAATTTGAAAAAAAAACTTAAGAATCAGCCAACTTTTGTGCATATTCTAAAGCTATATTTGACCCCGCTAGGAGTGGGGTAAAATTGTAGCGGGATTGATTATTGTTTAAAAATAAAATCGCAAATAAAGGAGAAAACGAGGACAATAAACTGCCAGTGAAAAAATTGAAAAATTATGCAAATGTTTCGGTCAAGACATCCTCTTGACCGCCCTCAGTCCAGAACAAAACAGATAAAAATATAAAAAGCCAAACCTTAAAAGAAAACACAAAACTAAAATAAGATGACGCTTTCTGAGCAACGGTGAAAGGGTTTATTGTCCTCGTTTTCTCCTTTTTTGCCATTTTGTTTTTTATCATGATGAGCTAGTGTGGTCTCAGAAATCATTTGTTAATTATTGTACATAAAAATAGTATAAAATAGGGTTTTAACGGTATAATACCTTTTAGTAGCACAGTGGCTATATGCCCTGCTTGGTAACACGGGGCCCGGGGGTCAACCCCATTGCCAAAAGCTTAGGCGACAGGCTTGCTACTTGTCCCTAGAAAAAGAGACCATGCAACTGACATGTCGATTCGACACCCTATGCGTCAGCAATGGCACTGGAGGACCTTTATCGTTTATCCTAATGGAGTGTTTTTTTGTGTGTGTCTGATCTTAGTTCTACCAGCCAAAAAAGTGTTGCTTTAAGGGCATCTCTAAGGGTTCAAAATGGAGTTTTCCCACAGTAACTATTTTTATTGTTGGAATAGCGTTGAAAGGTACAATGACCGGTAGCCTATGCCTGTCTTTTAGCTAGAGAATTTATCCAAATATCAGAAATTGGCCCCCAAGTCTACAAGGACCAGGTATATCTAAAAGATTAGACTATTTTTATGGAAAACTTAAGTATAAAAAAATAGAAAATATTGCTGCCAAATACGTAAATACTTTTCTGATTTTGGAAATGTGTTAAATAGCTGACATATCAATACATGACAATATTAGGCTACATTCAAAATAAAAATAATGTAAATAGGCATAGGATATGTAGAATAATAATGGCGTTAAAAAATGAAAGTAGATGAAAAAAAATATTAAAAACGTTTGATAGTCTTGACATAGTTAAACAAGTTTTTTTTGCCAATTTCCTATGTCCATGGTCCTTTCAAAAGCGAACTATTTTTATCTTTGAAAAATCTTTTTCACATAATTTTTCACACCTCTATATAAATTATTTAGGCTACGCGGATGAATAGAATATCAAAATAATTGAAAATGAATTATTGTAGTAACCTGAAATTTTGGTTCCTACCAGTCCGCAGCACAAACTTTTCAACTAAGATCCGAAACAGGGACGAATCGAATATTCGCTCCAACGAAGTAATGTTGCTTTTACTGCACGCGCTGCTTCCATACCTAGTGATTTATCGTGATATCTCACGATTTTAGAAAAAAATCTACGATGTGGGATCAGATCTTTACATATACTGATAAATATCAACACCCCGATTATTACCCATTCTAAACAAATTTTGGTTAAAATTCAGAAAACTTTGCTTCATTTTTATTTTAGATTCAGGAAAAGGTTCAGCGAAAAAATTAGGATATTAAAAAAAATAGATTTCAAATGAAAGTAAAGACTGACTTCAAATTTAAAACAAATGTTTTAAATAAAAATTGTCTTGTGTATAAGGAGGGGATCTGCCCTTAGCCCCCTACTTTTTACGCTAGTGTTCTACAAGTGTAGCAAAATCTCTTATTTTGTTTTCGAAACAAGACCACCAGTAAAAAAAAAACATGAACCGATTTTTTTTCCTATCTATATTTTCTTCTGTTCCAGCTAAAATCTACCAAACTTAGGGAACCCTTAGCCGATTTACGAAACAGAGAATGCACTCTTCGACAGGGTTGCCACTGTTGACATCTAAAAAGAGTGCAAACCAAGGCCAAAAAAGAGTGTAAGTAAAAAAATTTGCATCCCCTCTTCCGCATCCCCTCCACGGTAAAAAAAAGAAAGATTGTATATCAAACGAAAAGTGTGAAATTTGGCAACCCAGTTCCTTGGGATAATTGCATTTCCGACAAAGGTACTAACTACTGATGTTTCGAGCGAATGAAAACTTACACCCAAAAAGAATGATTTTCCCTCTTTCGCATCCCCTCTGAGGTAAAAAGAGTGCATTTAACACAAAAAGTGTGAAAGTTGGCAACCCTACTATCCAACCGACAAGAAATCGGGCTTCAAGAGTGAAATTCGCCTCCTGTCAAAACTTAACTTAATTATTATGGTACAGATGGCGATTTAAAATAGCTTCTCCTGTAGCAATTTGTCATTTAAATACTGGATCGCTTAGTGGGCTATAAGTAGTAATTAATGGCATTGCTTGAAAGGCCGTAATAGAGATGTCAAAATTCCTCAATGTTGGCACTCCCATTTAAAAAATATGGTAGCTTATGGAAGTACAAGATAAGAAACTCATTATCACAACGTCTCAATCAGTGTTAGAAACTGTTATAACGCTTCCAGTAGCGATACCAGCTATTTTTTGCTGGATAAAAAACGACAGAGATCCTTCTGAATCATCGATGACAGATAAGGCGTCGAAGTGATGCTCCAGTTGCGGAGTCAGTAAGGGACAGGTATCAAGCTTGTCGCCCTACCTTACAGCACCTGGGATCGGACCCCTTGCCCCATATTGCCAAGCAAATATTGAGTAGATTGAGGCCAAGCATTGCCATCAATCCACTGCACCACGGCATGGCGACATTTTGAAATCACACATAAATTTCTTGCGACTATCGTTTTATGACGGCGGAGGGGGGTAAACACTCTTGCCAAATTCGGAAAATTACATTTCACCAAAAAGGTAAAACTCTACATGATGGGCTTGTTATCATCTCAGAAATAGGCGAACAAAACTTCCAGGAATGGTTTCAAAGCCTAAATTATGCCCTGGGACGATTTTTTTGAAGTAACTATTTCCACCACATACCTATCTAAGGGAAACCAGCCCTTGATGAGTTTAAGCAATTTTGTGGTAACTTAAAAACTTCCAGGAATAGATCTACTGCGCCAATGAGGCCAAACAAACGTATTTTGAGAACAATATATATGCTGAATTCCGATGTTTAGGGTTTCTAAATCCTAAATTTGGAAAAAACATGGCTGAAAATCTTCCAAAAAATTATGGAGCTGTGTCTTCAAAACTAAGTCAAAGAACTGTGAACTTAAAATTAAGGAGAAACATTTTTTTTCTCGAAGCTAAAAACTGTTTTTAATGTAATTTTAGAAGACATGGAAACGGGATAGGAGGGGATAGGATAGGAGGATAAAAGTATTTTCTTAAAGCTTTACTTTGGATGTGAAACATTTCCTGGGAGTTTCATAATTCTAACCTTACTACATTCCAAGATAGCAAAATCCCTATTACCTAGAATTTTACCAAAATTTCATTTTTGGCTTATATGGATAATGATTATGAATTTTTTGTCCAGTAATTTTTAATATTTCAGCTTAGAAACGCCATACATATTACCGTTTTTTACTAACTGCTTTTATTACTATATTTTTTACTTTCATTACTAAAATACTATTCGATTTATATTTTATTACTTACTGCTTCTCTCCATTTTTTGTACAATACAACTTTTCTCTTATGATTTTCATATTCGACTTCTATAATTATTTTCAAACAGTTCGTAGTAATGAACTGTAAGTGAGGGGTAACTCGGCCCTCTAAAATACAGAATTTTAATAAAAAATTGCTACAATAAAAGAATTGAATTTTCATGTTGGTTCCAAATATATAAAATTGATGAAGCTTAATATTACCCATCAAAAGATACGAGCCTGAGAAATTTTGACGGATTTTTAGAAAAGGGGAAAATACCCCCAAAAAGTCATGAAAAAAAGCAGAAAGTCCAAAGAGCTCCCCAGCTCCTATCCACTAAAATGTTTAATTTTGTATATTTTGTCAGGAGAAAGATTACGGATGCGTCTTTTTTTTTTCCCATGGTTTATACTATTTGCCATTTGTTCACATATATTAGTTGAAGCTGTGAAATGTCCGATTTTTTTTTTGGGGGGGAGGGGCTTGTGGAAGGAAAATTTTCCACCAAGAGAATTATTCTTGGGGAGACGGGGGCGGGAGATTTCCTGACAGGATTTGAAAAAAGGTCAGGAATTAAATTTAAAAAACACGTGTTTTCAACTTAAAATGAGGAGCAGCATTAAAACAAAATGAACAGAAATTATTTCATATATGAAGTGATAATATATTATATGAAATATATTTAATATAATATGAAATTTCTTTTCCTCAACCCTTGGTCCTTACGCTACAGTTTGACTTTTTGCCACAATTACTCAAGAAATTACTCAAGAATTTGAATGAGATGTATTTTCAAAGAACATTAAGAATTGATCGTTAAGAACGAGAGTTGAGGAAGGGACATCACCCACATATATAAAATAATCTATGTTTGTTTTATGTTTTAATATTGCCCCTTACTTTCAGCTGAAAAAACTTGTTCTTTTTTTTGATTTCCTGACCATTTTTCAAATCATGCTGGAAATCCTCTTTTAATTCTAATCTAAGACAAATTTCACAAGTTAAATATTAAATCGTTCCTTTTTTTTAAAGAGGCATATTACTGTAAAGCTTCGCCCACACAATGTAAAAAATTATTTTCGGAAGGGAATAAAAATCGTTCCTTTTTTTCAAAGAGGCATGGTACTGTAAAGCTTCATCCACACAATGTAAATTTTTTTTTTCGGAAGGGAATGTGGCTCTAAGCCTCCCGGTTATTGTCTTAGACCCTAGAAAACCGATGGGCAAATCTTAGAACTTCCATTTCCAGGCACTGTGACCCTCTTTATGTACGTACACACAAAAATATGTAACTTTTTCGTGAAAAATTGCATCTTCCTTTAATACAATATCTTCTGACTCGTAAAAAGGAAACTAGAACTTTCAATTTCCAATTATGAGCCTGCTTTTCAACCTGCTTCTCGTTTGGCCATAGATGATTGGTATTAAAAGACGATCTTTGGCAAACTGTCATCGATAATCAACACAACGTGTCCCAGCCATCTCAGCCTTCCTCTCAAATAGTCCTAGAAAGTGGGATAGAACCAAACTTTTGGTATAGCTTACTGTTTGAAATATGGTAAGTCAGATGGATTCCCAAACGATCCCGTAAAATATTTCCTCTGAGAAACATATGACAAATCCTCTTCCATCTTCCAAAGCACCCGCGTTTTAGAACCATACTTGACCGCTTTCATCACTGTAACTTCCGATTTTCTAATCTTGGTTCACAGAATTATCTTCGTATTTTTCCAAACGTTCTTCAAATTGTAAAAAAAACGGGTCTTGGCTTTTCCACTTTTAGCATCTTCACTGTATCCATCATCTTTACTAATAATACTACCCAGGTAAGTGAAGCTATTCGCTTGATCGACCTTCTCGCTACCCAGCATCACCTCTTCACCTTCGTTTATGGACAGTCTAAACGACTTAGTCTTCTTATTATTAATTGGCTCACCCTGAACTCTCATAACCTCCGAAAAATCATTTATTTTGCTAAAATTTTCAAATCTTCAGCTTACTACTACTACTACTACTATCAGCTCACCGCAGCACCAAGCCGCCTGAGGCCAACACAGCTACGCACGCTCCTCCTCCATCCCAATCTATTCAAAGCCTCCCTTTTTACGCCCGCCCATGAAGTTCCCATTTCCTTTAAATCTTTCTTTACGACGTCCTCCCACCCTTGACGAGGACGACCTGCTTTCCGCTTGGCCCTAGATGGTTGGCCGAAAAGAAAAATCTTCGGAAATATGTTATCCTTCCTTCACAAAACGTGTCTTAACCACGTCAACCTTTCTTTCATTATAACCCTAGAGAGCGGTATTGAACCACATTTTTCGTAAAGCCTATTCTTTAAAATACGGTCTGTCAGCCGGGTACCCAGAACAATCCTTAAACAATTTTTTGGAAAACATCTAGCAAATCTTCATCCGCTTTTCGGAGCACCCATGCTTCACAGCCATATTTGACCACTGTCATCCCTGTAGCTTCTAATATTCTAATCTTGGTTAGCAGACTTATCTTCCTATTTTTCCAAACTTTTTTGACATCTTCACTGCTCCAACCATCTTTACTAATAATACTACCAAGGTAAGTGAAGCTGTCCACCTGATCAATCTTTTCATTACCCAACGTCACCTTTTCATCTTCACTTATTCCTAGCCTTAGTGACTTAGTCTTTTTAACATTAATTTTTAAACCTATTCTAGCACCCTGAACTCGCAAAACCTCTAAAACTTCATTCATTTTGATCACACTTTCATCTAGGATGCTTAAATCATCAACACAATCTATGTCCAGGAGACTTTTTCCTCCCCATCTGATTCCATGGTCTCCCATTGCCTTTCCTGTGCTCCTTAAGACAAAGTCCATCAAAATAATCCATATAAAGGGGGATAGAACACAACCCTGCTTAACTCCTGATTCAATACAAAACCAGCTGCTAACCTCATTTCCTACCTTAACCGCAGCAGTGTTATTCTCGTACATAGCACTAATCACTTTAATGTAGGTATAATATACAAGGATAAAACCTTTACTAAAGCTCTTGTATCAACAGAGTCGAACGCTTGCTCATAATCTAAAAAACCGAGGACCAAAGGTGTTTGAAAACTCAGGCTCTTCTCAATTATTAACCTAAGAGTGAAAATTAGGTCGACACATCCTCTACCTTTTCTAAAACCGCACTGTTCTACTCTTAAAACTTTGTCTACGGCATCTCTCAGTCTAAAAATTATCATATTACTAAGTAATTTACTACCTACGGAGACCAGACTAATCCCTCAATAATTACCACACTCACTTTTATCACCTTTCTTATAAAGTGGCTTAATTAAAGTTTTCCTAAAATCGTTAGGTACTTCCCCTTTTTAAAAAATCATATTCATAATCCTCAGTAACTTTTTCTAACCTCAGAGCCACCATATTTAATAAACTTCTTAATCTAAGTCTAAGAGAGTTTTACTTTCCCATTTGATTCCATTCTCTCCCACATCCTTTGCCGTATTCCTTAGGACAAAGTCCTTCAGATGTGATCCATATAAATTGGATAGAACGCAAAACTGTTTAACTACTGATTTAATGCGAAACCAGTTACTAACCTCATTTCCTACCTTAACCATAGCTATGTTACTCTCCAACATAGGACTAACCACTATAACGTATTTATCTGGTATACCATAAAAGGAAAAGGCTTCCGCTAAAGCTCTTCTATCGCCTGAATCATGCGCTTATTCATAATCTGTAAAACTGAGGACTAAAGAGGTCTACTACTACTACTTACAACTCACCGCAACACCAAGCTACCTGAGGACAACACAGCTACGCACGCTTCTCCGCCATCCCAATCTATTCAAAGTCTCTCTCTTTCCACCCTCCCAGGAAGTTCCCATTTGCTTTAAACCCTTCTTTATGACATTCTCTCACCCCAGACGAGGACGACCAGCTTTCCGTTTAGCCCTAGACGGTTGGCCGAAAAGGACAATCTTCGGTAATATGTCATCCTTCATCCGCAGAACGTGTCCTAGGCATCTCAACCTTTCTTTCATTATAGCCCTAGAAAGCGGGATTGAACCACATTATTCGTACAGTCTACTGTCTGAAAAACGGTCATTCAGCCGGGTACCCAGAATAATCCGTAGGTAGTTTCTCTGGAAAACAGCTAGCAAATCTTCATCCGTTTTTCAGAGCGCCCATGCTTCAAAGCCATTTTTGACCACTGTCATCACTGTAGCTTCCAATACTCTAATCTTGATTTGCAGACTTATATTCCTACTCTTCCATACTTTTTTTTACTTCGAAAAAACACCCTGAGCCTTGGCTATTCTACTTTTAACATCTTCACTGCTCCCATCATTTTTACTAGTAATACTACCAAGGTAAGTGAAGCTGCCCACCTGATCAATATTTTCGTTACCCAAAGTCACCTTTTCATCCTCACTTATTCCTAGCCTTAGTGACTTAGTCTTCTTAACATTAATTTTAAAACTTATCCTAGCATCCTGAACTCGCAGAACCTCTAAAAGTTCATTCATTTTGCTTACACTTTCATCTGGGATTCTTAAATCATCAGCATAATCTAAGTCCAGGAGAGTTTTTCCTACCTATTTCATTCCGTGGTCTCCCATTGCCTTTCCTGTTCTGTATAGGACGAAGTCCATCAAAATGATCCATATTAAGGGGGATAGAATACATCCCTGCTTAACTCCTGATTTAATACCAAACCAGCTGCTAAGATAGTCATTAAGAGAGTCATTCATACTCCTGCCATTTACCCGTGCCCCAGCCATTTAAACATTTGCCTCTCAATTACTTGGACTATCTATCTTGGCTTTTCTCTGTCTACAATTACCCAGCGTCTTGATGGAACCTATGCAACCTATTGTTGATTTTGAATTGAAGTTATCAAGTATTTTGCAATAGGTTGCATAGGTTTCATCAAGACGCTGGGTAATTGTAGACAGAGAAAAGCCAAGACAGATAGTCCAAGTAATTGAGAGGCAAATGTTTAAATGGCTGGGGCACGGGGAATTGAAGTTATCAAGTATTTTGCAATAGGTTGCATAGGTTGCATCAAGACGCTGGGTAATTGTAGACAGAGAAAAGCCAAGACAGATAGTCCAAGTAATTGAGAGGCAAATGTTTAAATGGCTGGGGCACGGGTAAATCCTAGCATCCTGAACTCGCAGAACCTCTAAAAGTTCATTTATTTTGCTTACACTTTCATCTGGGATTCTTAAATCATCAGCATAATCTAAGTCCAGGAGAGTTTTTCCTACCTATTTGATTCCGTGGTCTCCCATTGCCTTTCCTGTTCTTTATAGGACGAAGTCCATCAAAATGATCCACATTAAGAGGTATAGAATACATCCCTGCTTAACTCCTGATTTAATACCAAACCAGCTGCTAACCTCATTTACTACCTTAACTAAAGCAGTGGTATTCTCTTACATACCACTAATCACTTTAATGTAATTGTCTGGTATGCCATTCAAGGATAAGACCTTTGTTAAAACTCTTCTATCAACAGAATCAAACTCTTGCTCATAATACATAAAATTGAAACCAAAGGGGTTTGACAACTCAGGCACTTCTCAGTCATTAACCTAAGAGTGAAAATTTGGTCGACACATCCTCTACCTTTTCTAAGATCGCACCACAGTTTATAGAATTATCCAGTAGGTTTATGGCAGATCATTTCTGGTCTTCATTCTCGGTGTGAACAAAAAGCTCCTCCCACTTATCAAACAGTTCGTAGTAACGAACTGTAAGTAAGGAGCAACCCGGCTCAATGGTAACCGAAACTCTATAAAACGGATTTTTGATACCAATAGATACATCAAAAGAATCAGATTTCAATGCTGATTTCAAATATATAAGTTTCATCAAGTTTAGTGCTACCCATCAAAAGTTACGCGCCTGAGACAATTTGGCTGATTTTCAAAAATAGGGGGAAACACCCCCTAAAAGCCATAGAACCTTAATGAAAATCGCACCATCGTATTCAACGTATCAGAGAACCCTATTATAGAGGTTTTAAGCTCCTATCTGCAACAATGTGGAATTTTGAATTTTTTGCCAGAAGAAAGATCACTGATGCGTGTTTATTTGTTTTTTTTTGTTTTTTTTTCCCAGGGGTGATCGTATCACACCCAGTGGTCCTAGAATATCGTGAAAGTGCTCATTGGAACGGAAATTAAAAGTTCTAGTGCCCTTTTTAAGTGACCAAAAAAATGGAGGGCAACTAGGCCCCCTCCCACGCTCATTTTTTTCCCAGAGTCATCCGATCAAAATTTTGAGACAGCCTTTTTGTTCAGCATGGTCGAAAATATGATAAATATATCTTTTAGGATGACTTAATCCCCCGAAGTCCCCGGGGGGAGGGCTAAAAGTTATGAACTTTACCCAATGTTAACATATAGTATTGGTTATTGGGAAGTATACAGACGTTTTCAGGAGGGTTTTTTTCTGGTAGTTAGGGGGGGGGGTGGGTCAGGGGTTATGTTGGAGGATCTGTCCATGAAGGAAGTTTTCATGGGGGAAGGGAAATTGCCATGAAGGGGGCGCCGGACTTGCCAGCATTATTTATTGGGAAGTATACAGACATTTTCAGGAAGGATTGTTTTTCGGGAGGATGGGGCTAGAGGAGGGGATTACTCGGGAGAATCAATCCGTGGAGGTAGTTTCTTTGGCGTAGGGGACATTTCTAGGAGGGGGGTGCCGAATTTCCAAGCATTATTTAAAAAACGATCAGAAATTAAATTTTAAAAAAAACAAGTTTTTTTCAACTGAAAATAAGAAGCAACATTAGAACTTAAAACGAACAGAAATTATAACGTATATGAGGGGGTTCTCTCCCAAGTCAATGCCTCGCTCTTTACGCTACAGTTTTTTTTAGTGATTTCAAAAGAGCTATCTATTCTAACTAAACGGCCTTTGTGATTCAGGGGTTTGTGAATTAAATTTGTTTTTAACTTTTAACGTAAAGAGCGAGGTATTGACTAAGGGGAGAACCCCCTCATATACGTAATAACATATACATAATAAAAAAAACAATAAAAAAACAAGCGATACGGCTCAATAGTGATCGAAACTTTTAAAAACGGAATTTTGATGTCAATAAATGTATAAACAAAATGGGTTTATAATGCTGATTCTAAATATATAAATTTTATTAAGTTTAGTATTACTCATCAAAGGCTACGAACCTGAGAAAATTTACCAGATTTTTTAAAGAGGGGGGAAAGATCCCCTACAAGTGAAAAAATTTTAATGAAAATCACACCGTCAGATTCAGCGTATCAGAAAACCCTCTTACGTAGGTTTCAAGCTCATATCTGCAAAAATCTGGAACTTTGTTTTTTTGGCTAGAAGAAAAATTTACGAATGTAGACGTGAGTTGAGTAAGTTAACTTGTAAATTACGGCACGACCAAATTTAGAGACATGTATTTATAGAAGGTAATTAACCTTTGTAAGGAAAATTGCATTTACTTATTCGACGAAGGTGAGCCGAAACAAAAGTTGCATTAACTCATAACCTATTGGAAATTAAACAAAAAAAACAAATTTTTTAAACTGAAAGTAAGGAGCGACATTAAAACTTAAAACGAACAGAAATTATTCCGTATATGAAAGGGACTGTCCCCTCCTCAACACCTCGCTCTTTATGCTAAAGTTTGCCTCTGTCTCACAACTTTAGTTTTTAAAACAATAAAAAGCTTTAGCGTAAAGAGCGAAGTGTTGAGGAGGGAACAGCCCCTTTCATATACGGAATAATTTCTGTTCGTTTTAAGTTTTAATGTCGCTCCTTACTTTCAGTTTAAAAAACTAGTTTTTTTTATTTAATTTCTGCATTAGCGGGTTAGTCTGTTTCCGTCAATCAATGAGAAATGGTTACAAAGTGCATTATTCGTAATAGCGGGTTTCCACTTATTTCCGATTATTTCTATTATAACTGTTAGTTTCGCGTCCAAGAGGGTTACAAAGTGCATTATTCTTAATAGCGGGTTTCCAATTATTACCGATTATTTCTATTATAACTGTAAGTTTTGCGTCCAAGAGAAATCTGACTTGTCTACCCGTGAAAAGATCTAATGCCGCTTATCCTTATATCTGCAAAAACATTCTCTGGAGCACTCACACCTCGGTCCGAGTTTTTATAATGGGTGAGATAGGGAATGATCATACTGCTAATTCTATAAACTGTGGATCGCACTGTTCTTCTCTTAAAACTTTGTCTACAGCATCTCTCGGTCTAAAAACTATGATATTACTAATTAATTCGCTACCTACAGAGACCAGACTAATGGCTCCATAATTACCACACTCACTCTTATCACCTTTTGTATTCAGTGGTTTGATTAAGGTTTTCCTAAAACCGTTGGGTACTTCCTGTTTTTCAAAAGTCATATTCATAACCTTCAGTAACTTACATCTAACCTCAGAGCCACCATATTTAAGAGACTCATTTACCACACTATCAGCACCTGGATGCTTATGATGTTTCAATCCTTTTATTACTGTTGCTAATTCTTCCTCACTAGGCAAATCATCTTTCACATCCAAGGTGTCACAAAATTTTTTATTTTTCTCTATATCTTATCCTGCAACTCTATCTCAGTACCGTTAACAATAATGATTTGAATTGTGTAGTTCTATTTCGGTTTGATGTCATGTTTTTCGGGCTGTTTATCAAAATTCCTAAAAGTATATTTTTGGAATTATAATTTATTTTTCAGTTGAATTTAATATCACTTAAATTTTTTCTATCAGAAAACGCAATCTTTAAAATTATGTCTCTTTTATTTTCTATTACTATGGCCCAATCTTCGGTTTTTGCTAGACTGCAACTACTGCTGAAAACTTGACAACCGGTAGAAAAATACCAGACAAAAATATATAACTAAAGAAATATGGTAATGCACTAAATTGTTTAAACTATAAAAGTTCAAGGTTTCCCTCTTTAATAGAGATCTCTAACAGCTAGGACTGCGACTCCACTGGGATTGTTGTCTTCCGTGCTAAGGTCTTTTCGCATGTCTCATCTCCTATATTTGTTGCACAGGGACGATAAAACAACGCTGGCATTATAAAATTGGCTCCAACTGTAAATATTTCCCTTGTGACCCATCTCGTGTCGGCCGCCCAAATTGTCCAAATCCCCGTGGGGGCAAATTCCTAAGCATCAAAATAATATAAATAAGGTTTGACTTGATTATATATAATTAGCACTTTGAGTAAGAGAAATAAATTCTCATTTGAGACTAAACCAGTTGAACAACGGTTGAACTATGATCTGAGATATCATATCCATTATAGGTCCCTTCCTCCATTTTGAGGAAGGCAAAAGGTAAGTATCTTAGAGGGATCCTACACTAAACGAGTTCATACACTTTAGGGACCTATAGATTATGGGACTATACACTCACCCCCCCCCCCGTTACCTACCCCTGTCAGTCATAGTTGGCCTTGCTGGTCCATGTGATTTCCATAATTTTTCTAATGGGTTTTTAGATGCCGATACCTGTATGGTAACGGACACATTACCATACAAATTTGAGGAAAAGATAAAATCAGACCTTTTTTGTGTCATTGATAAATTAGACAAAAATAAAGATGGGGTGTTTCTTTTACTGCAAAAATGATGCGTCTAATAAATTTTATTCGAAAAGGGATTGAAGCTGCCAAGGATTTTTTTTTTTTGCCGTGTTGTTCCCTGTTTTTGGGGGACGACCAATTTTTTTTTTCTCCATCAGTATTGGGGCCTGGACTTCAGTATTAAAATCCAAGCCAACCGGGAAAGTTTTTTTAGGTCTTTCATAAGCCCCATTATGGGGAGAAAGTGCCCAGGAATATTTTTTTATTTTCAAAAATCCCAAAAGAAACTTTTTTGAAAAAAAATTGCTCTATTTTCAGGACCCCTGCCCCTTCCGACTAAAAAACATTAAATGGTTTTATCCTAGAGACAAATCCCTGAAAGCTACAAGCCAATGACAAGCCCATTACCAAACAAGCCCCCTTTTTCACTATAGAACATATACGTAAACAATTGACAATTCGCATTATTCACGGCCGTAACTCCCAAGTTCTTATGACCACCAGTCTAAGAGAGTGGTTAGCCGAGTGGTTAGCACGCTAAACCTGAAATCCTACGTCCGTGAGGGTAGATGTCGCTGATTATGTGGTTTGGAAAGGGGGTCAGCGATGTGACTTTGTAAGCTTAGAGTCGACCCAGCTCCAAATGGGTGGCTGGAGAAATTTGAGGGAGAAAACATGGAAAGTGTCGGATGATTTGTCACCTACCACGAATTGCACTCCTGGTGGAAGGCAGTAAATCAGGAGATTTGTATCTGTGTTACAAAGACAATTAGTCAGTGTCCGATTTTTTTTTTCTACCGACAATAGTGACTGGAAAAAAAAAACTTTCGGCCCCTTACATTTCTTTGAGTTTACGCCACTGAGTGTCATCCTAATAATCGATTCATATCAATGCTGGTAATTTAAAACTTGATTTTACTATGAGTGCATCAAGCAGTTTGAAGCTAAAACCTTCCAAAAAATTTTCCCATGATACATTTTTTTTTTATCAAAACATTAATTTTCGACTACTATGTGTCTGTATTCGCTTTTAACCTTTCGACTAAATTTTCGACTACTATGTGTCTGTATTCGCTTTTAACCTTGGCTGCTGCTACTGCGGCAGCCATGATTAGTTCATTTTCGAAACGTATTTTCGTACTTCATTTCTTCAGCATATCATGTCAGCGATAGCTGCGACTTAGTAAAGTGCAAACCACAGCCCATTGTAACCAACAGTTTAAAAACGTGTTTAAAAACCTATCTAGTTAGAAAAAACTGCCATTTGTAGCTAATCCATGAATTGTAATTATTGTTTCGGTTAATTTTAGTAGTAAATTCTAACGTGAAAATAAATCTATAGGAATTTCAGTGCAAAAAAAGTAATGGTTTACTGAAAACTGTGCTTAGCTGAGCTTTTTTTTAGAGAAATGTAATTGTTAATAAAAGTTATCAATTTCATGGCCGGTGAAAGACTATTAAGAGCCTTATAAATTAGACTGTGTTTTCTGGACGTTACTTATAGAATTTTCTGTTCCAAAAAAAAAACAGGTTGTTTGTGGAAGGATGGTTTTGTTTCTTCAGTAAAGAGGTAGTTTTTAGACTTCTAAGGGTATCGGAAAATATCACAAGTCGATTCCTTTAAGTAGCCTAAGTTTTGTAACTTCCGTAATCTGTAAAGCAATCACTTTTGTTCGATTTAAGTTTTAACTTCGCTATTTACTTCCGTAAAACCTTATTTTTATTAATTAATTTGTCAGAAAAAGGAAGCTAATAATCCTATCTTTACTACCCCTTGGTGGACTTGTCTATCGTTAATAGGCTATGCCAAGTTTTGAGTGATAAAACATAATTGGCTCTTTTGTATCAAGTTTCAACCCAGTAACAAGAATGGCAAATTCTTTAATTATTATATTTTTCACAGATAAACTTCCTGTTTTTCTGCGTCTAGGCAAGGACTGTGCCCAGGGTTTTGTTCAGGTGTGTGTTTGGGGGGGGGGGGGCTGCCTGCATTTTAAGAAAAGATTCTGAGGACTATTTTTGTTTTTTTAGAAATGGCATCCAGTTTCGGGATTTTTACATCCAATTTACAAGTTGGGTATATATAAATATATATATATATATATATATATATATATATATATATATATATATATATATATATATATATATATATATATATATATATATATATATATATATATATATATATATATATATATATATATATATATATATATATATATATATATATATATATATATATATATATATATATATATATATATATATATATATATATATATATATATATATAGATAGATATATATAGATATATATATATATATATATATATATATATATATATATATATATATATATATATATATATATATATATATATATATATATATATATATATATATATATATATATATATATATATATATATATATATATATATATATATATATATATATATATATATATATATATATATATATATATATATATATATATATATATTTGGTTTTTGCTTTTTAGAAATGGCAGTCATTTTGTGGATTTTTACGACCAATTTACAAGTCAGAAAAAAATAAAAATATATATATAAAAAATATATATATATATATATATATATATATATATATATATATATATATAAAAATATATATATATATATATATATATATATATATATATATATATATATATATATATATATATATATATATATATATATATATATATATATATATATATATATATATATATATATATATATATATATATATATATATATATATATATATATATATATATATATATATATATATATATATATATATATATATATATATATATATATATATATATATATATAATTATTGAGGGGGGGTTCAAACCCATAATTTGTTTTCCTTTTGGATGGCCTTATCTTTCAAAGGTTTGCTGACCGTTGATTAGGCTTGGTTATTCCAAGTTAAATTCTTTATACAGCTTGCGTGTATGTCAGTAGATTCTGTAAATATAATTCGGACAGTTGTAACTATATAATGCGTGCCTTGCATGCTCTCCTATACCATATATTTTGCATATCCTCGAGATTTCATCGCTGCATTTATGTAAAAGAGAAAGGCAGAAATCCGTATGTTTTGTTCATTCGGGTATGTAATACTTTTTGATTAGGCTACGCATTAGGCTATTGCGCAGCCTTAAGAACATATTAAAAGGGCTGGGCAATAAACATGGGCAGATGGGCAAATATAAGTGAACATTTATACGAGAATATATTTGACCCTGAGGAAAAACCTGGAGAAATTGGAAGCCTGCAGGAGCACCAATTCAAGAAAACTTAGGGGGACAAGGGTTTTTTTTAACGAATTTATATGGAGAATGCTCATTTTTTTAACTCAGGGGGAATTTCTGTCTCTTTAGAATTTTTCCGATTAAAATTGCCCAAAAATTTACTATTCTAAATTGAGGGGCGTAAAGCCCTATCTCTCCAAACTGACAATCTTGGAAGTCGAGAAAAAGCTTGTCCTAAAATCTTTTCAAACTTCAGCGTAAATTGCCGCATTTTAGTTCTTATCTCGTTCTAAAAATGGCAAGGTCATTTTTTATTCAGTTTTAACTATTTAAGTTGATTTATTTACTTAATTAATTTAAAAAACCTTTTCCAAAAAATACGTTTTTCAAAAAAAAGTAAAGAACTCCATTAAACCAAAAATGAGCAAAAATAAAATCAAATAATCTACCAAGCGTGAAACTACCACAAATCAGTATCGATAAATAAATAAAACCCAAAACGAACAGAAATTATGATAAACAACCGAGTCAAACTCAAAACGAGCAGAAATTAACATGAGTAGGGCTCAAAACCTCTATGCCTTCCTAAGGCCAGAACATAATTTGCTCTTTACTGAAAAATACAAATGAATGTGCATTATCAGTTTAACATACATATAGGCCTACTGATATTTAGTAATCAAAATGTTAATAATATTTGATTTATTAAAATTATAAAAGTAAAAACATTTATATTTACATTTTAATGGAGTTCTTTACTTTTCTTTGAAAAAATTATTTTGTGGAAAAACTTTTTAAATTAATTTCTGTTCGTTTTGTATTGACATAGTCTTTTCAGGGAAAAAGAAAATAATTCTTTAAATTTTTTAAGACTTTATAGTTTGGCCTGCTATTTGTATACTGGAGAAAAATTTTCGGCAATTTTTAACAGGTTACACCCTTTTAAAAAACTGGGCACAAATAGTAGTGTTTAATTTAGTTTCACACCTCCTCTAGTTGACCTGAACTAGAAAACTTGATACCATTTGTGAAAAAAAATTGTTTACTTTCTTTGATAGCTTGGATACACTTACGATATTTTGATTTGGTTAAATTTTAAGAGCAGGAGTAGCCCAGAAAGTTTGAACATAATACCCTCGATCGTTCTTGGGATACTGCTGAGATGCCTTATTGCGAATTATCATTAACACAGTGCACTTTGATTTAATCTTAAGGCAACATTTAGTTTTTAAACATAATGGGCAAATGGGAGGGTGGACGTGGGAGGGGGACTAGTTGCCCTCTTATCAGTTTCGACTATTAAAAAAGGGCAATAACCCTTTCTATTTTCAATCGAATGAGCCCTTTTCAAAGTTCCTAAGACAACTCCTTCGATACGAAGTGCCCTGGTCTAAACTAAAAAAAGAAAAAAAATAATAATACATTGTACCCACATCGATCTTTACTATAAAAATGTCAAGCCTTCCAATCACTTTCGACTATTAAAAAGGGCACTAGTCTTTTCAATTTCAAATCGAATGAGCTCTTTTTGAGTTTCTACGACAACGCTTTCTATAAACGCCTTATATGCCCCGAGGGCATAAATTGCAACCCTTGCCCCGAGGGCTGTGAGGGGTTGTCATCCTCAAAGACCAAATTTCTAGAACTTTCAACTACGTTAAACAAAATGGCTATCTCAAAATTTTGATTGAATGTGTTTGGGGAAATGGTGGGCGTGAGAGGGGCGTTAGTTGCTCTCCAATCACTTTCAACTATTAAAAAAGGCACTAGCCCTTTCAATTTCCAATCGAATGAACCCTTTTGAAGTTTCTACGGCAATGCTTTCAATAAAAACCTTACATCCCCCAGGGCATAACTTAAAACCCTTGCCCTGAGGGTTGGGGGGTTGTCATCCTCAAAGACCTAATTTCCAGAACTTTCAACTACACTGAAAGTAGTAGAAAGTAGAAATAATTTCTGTTCGCTTTAAGTTTTAATGTTGCTCCTTACTTTCTGTTAAAAAAAAACTTGTTTTTTTTTATTTAATTAGATAAATAGATAGATGAGTGTATTTTAAAGCCAAATATACGGCCGTAAACATAGTAAAATAACATAAATGAAAGGCATAAATAACATAAACTTTGATCAGCGATCATCATAAAACACTTAAATGAAACACTACATTAACTTAATAATAGTACTTAATTCTTGGAAAATCGGTCATTGGAAAAAAAAACTTAACACTTGGAAAAAACACTTAAATTAAAAAATATATAACTTTTTACTGGGATTTTTTTTTTTTTTTTTTTTTTTTTTTGATTTCCAGATATCTCGCTATTCTTCTGTAATGTTTTAGTGGCCATACCTAGAAGGAATTGTTTTATGACTTCAAACTGTCCAAATACTATACCACCACCACCCTCCCCCTTATGTACAAATATATAGCCAAAATTATATATTTCCCATCTATTCTGTCACTTGTCTTTGTCTAGTCTCATACTAAGATGAAAGATACTAACGAAGAAAACGTTCTTGAGTTTTGCACAGCGTAAACGTAAACATGAGTGAGTGGCGCATAATGCACAAGTACCAAAATTCCTTCCCCTTACGGAAATAAAAAAAAAAAAACTCAAATAAAATTCTCAAATTTAGAAAGCCTTATTTTCCACGGGGGGGGGGGGGGGGTATTTTCCGGGGGGGGTATATACCGAGGGGGTATTTTCCGCGGGGGGGGGGGGGTGTTTTCCACGGGGTATTTGATGAGGGGGGTTTTCTGGGGGGTATTTTCCAGGGGGGGGTATTTTCTGGGGGGGGGTTAATCGCCGGGGGGTAAACGCCGGCCACCTGTACTCTATATAACCTAATTTGGTCTTCTAAACGGAAAAGGGGGATGCTTTCAATCTCTATGTTGTCTGTAATGGTACTTAAACACTTGTTCAATATCATGTTTTTTTTTTTCTTGCTGTAAACTTTTTACCTTTCCAAAAAACCAAGTTTCGAAAGAAAAATAAATAGATGTACTTAAAACCTAAAATGAGTAGAAACAAAGTCCTTTAATAAATAAAATATTTGTTTTTAATAAATAAAATTTGAAAGAAAAAAAAATTAATATCAATGAACAATTGAAATAAAAAACGACCTAAAATTAAAGGAAATAATCACATCAGAAATCACAACGAATAGAAATTAAAATAAATAATCAAGTCAAACTTAAACAAACAGAAATTATCATAAAAGAAATGTGGCTCACGTTCTTTAAACTTTCAAAGGGTTGTAGCATCATTTGCGCTTTACTGAAAACACAACATATTTGAAACATTTCCTTTTTAATAATAATATGTTTGGAAAATAAAAATTTGCAGGAATACATATCATAACATTCTCAACAATCACTCTACTTCCATTAGTAATTTTCTCGTATCTTGATTTTGATGGTGAAGTTTTTTGGATGTTTAAAAAAACACATTGTTCAAAACATTGTTTTTTAATAAAATAAAACAACACATAAAACAACAAACAACACATACTGCTGTTTAATAATAAAATGTTTTTTTTTGTTTATTGTTTTTTTTTTAGACCAGGGCACTTCGTATCGAAGGCTTTGTCGTGGAAACTTCGAAAAGGGCTCGTTCGATTGGAAATTGGAGTGGCTAGGGCCCTTTTTAATATTTGAAACTGATTGGAAGGCAACTAACACCCCGTTCACGCCCACCATTTCCCCAAACACATCCAATCAAAATTATGAGATAGCCATTTTGTTCAGGGTAGTTGATTTTCAGATAGAAATTATGTTTTTGAGGAGGACACTCCCCCACAGCACTCAGGGTAAGGGTTTTAAGTTATCCCCTGGGGGCATATAAGATTCTTATAGAAAGCGTTGTCGTAGAAACTTCAAAAAAGGCTCATTGGATTGGAAATTCAAAGGGCTAGTGCCCTTTTTAACAGTCAAAACTAATTGGAGGGCAGCTAACACCCCTCTCATGCCCACCTTTTTCCCAAACACATCCAATCAAAATTTTCAACGTAGTTGAAAGTTTTGAAAATTAGGTAGGCCTATTTGACGATGACAACCTCCAACAGCCCTCAGAGTAAGGGTTATAAATTATGCCCTGGGGGCATATAAGGTTTTCATAGAAAGTGTTATCGTAGAAACTTCAAAAGGGGCTCATTCAATTGGAAATTGAAATGGCTAGTGCCCTTTTTAATAGTCGAATGTGATTAGAGGGTAACAAACCCCCTTTTCGTGCCCATCATTTCCCAAACACACACAATCAAAACTTTTAGATAGCCATTTTGTTCAATGTAGTTGAAAGTTTTGGACTTTAGGTCTTTAAGGATGAACCCCCCCCCCCAGACCTCAAGGGTTGTAAGTTATGTCCTGGGGGCATATAAGGTTTTTATAGAAAGTGTTGTCGTAGAAACTTCAAAAAGTGCCCATTCCATTGAAATTAAAGTGGCTAGTGGCCTTTTTAATAGTCGAAAGTAATTGGAGGGCAAATAACCCCCCTGTCACGCCCACCTTTTCCCGAAACACATACAATCAAAATTTTGAGATAGTCATTTTTTTCAACGTAGTCAAAAGTTCTGGTAATTATGTCTTTGAGCATTATACCCCCCCCCCCCCACAGCCCTCAGGGAACGGGTTGTAAGTTATGCCCTGGGGGCAGATGACGTTTTTATAGAAAGCGTTGTCGTAAAACTTCAAAAAGGGCTCATTCGATTGAAGATTGCAAGGGCTAGTGCCCTTTTTAATAGTTGAAAGTAATTGTCAACTCAAAACGAGCAGAAATTAATCTGAGTAGTGCTCTAAACCCTATGCTTTCTAAAAGCCAGAATATAATTTGTATTTTACTGAAAAAAATTATTTTATATGTTTTCACTTATAACTTTAAAAAATTAAAAATTAATTAAGATCTTAAGGAATAAATATCAGCATATGTATATTAAACTGACAATGCAGATTTTTTTCAGTAAATTCATTTGAATTTTTTCAGTAAAGTACACATTATATTCCTGCTTTTAGTAAGAATAGGGTTTAGAACCCTACTCAGACTAATTTCTGCTCGTTTTGAGTTTTACTTATTTTAATTTGTGCTTATTTTGGGTTTCATTTATTAACTGATGCTGATTATTGGTAGTTGTATGCTTGATAGATTATTTGAATTTTTTTCTTTCGTTTATGGTTTAATGGAGTTCTTTACTTTTTTTTTGAAAAACTTATTTTGTGCAAAAAGTTTTTTTGATCAATGACAAATAAAAAACATGTTTTTCAAAATACAAATACACATTTTTAGTGAAGTACAAATGACTTCATGACCCTAAGAACGTTTAGGGGTGATAGACCTATTCTTGTTTGTGGTAATATCTGTCCGTTTTAAGTCTGTGTTGAGTTTTAAGTTTTAAATTTAAGTTTAAAGTTTAAGTTTTAAGTAAGTCTATAGTCTTAAGTTTAAGGTAAGTTAAGTTCATTTTAAGTTTAAGTCTATGTCTATATTTAAGTCTAAGTTTAAGTTTAAGTCTATGCTATTAAGTTTGAGTCTGTTTGATGTAATTAAATAAAAAAAAAACAAGTTTTTAAACTGAAAGTAAGGAGCGACATTAAAACTTAAAACGAACAGAAATTATTCCGTATATGGAAGGGGCTGTCCCATCCTCAACGCCTCGCTCTTTACGCTAAAGTTTGACTTTCTCACAACTCTATTTTTTTTTAAACAATGAAAAACTCTAGCGTAAAGAGCGAGGCATTGAGGAGGGGACAGCCCCTTTCATATACGGAATAATTTCTGTTCGTTTTAATTTTTAATGTCGCTCCTTACTTTCAGTTCAAAAAACTTATTTTTTTATTTAATTTCTGATCGTTTTTTAGTTAATGCAGCTTTTATTTTGGCTCACCGTCATTGAATAAGTAAACAAAATTTGCATACAAATTTTACTCTTCTTTTGCTAAATGGCTGTCTCTAAATTTGGTTCTGACGTAATTTACAAATTAACTTACGTAACGAACTTCTATATTCGCATATTTTTCCTCTGGCAAAAATACGTTGCAGATATAGTTGCAGATTTTCGCAGATATGAGCTTGAAACCTATGTAATAGGGTTTTCTGATACGCTGAATCAGACGGTGGGATTCTCATTAAAATTCTTTCACTTGTAGGGGATATTTCCTCCCTCTTTAAAAAATCAGGTAAATTTTCTCAGGCTCGTAGCCTTTGATGAGTAATACTAAACTTAATAAAATTTATATATTGAGAATCAGCATTATAAGCCCATTCTTTTGATACATTTATTGACATCAAAATTCCGTTTTTAAAAGTTTCGATTACTATTGAGCCGTATCGCTTTTTTTTTTTTTACGTATATGTTATTACGTATATTAGGGGGTTCTCCCCTTAGTCAATACCACGCTCTTTACGTTAAAATTTAAAAAAAGATTATATTCACAAACCCCTGAAACACAAAGGCCGTTTAATTAGAATACATAGCTATTTTGAAAGCATTAAAAAAAACTATAGCGTAAAGAGCGAGGTATTGACTTGGGGGAGAACCCCCTCATATACGTAATAATTTCTGTTCGTTTTAAGTTCTAATGTTGCTTCTTACTTTCAGTTGAAAAAACTCGTTTTTTTTTAATTTAATTTCTGAGCGTTTTTTAAATAATGCTTGGAAATCCGGCGCACCCTTCATATAAATGTCCCTTACCCCAAAGAAACATCCTCCACGGAAAGATTCTCCCGTTTAACCCCTCCTCCAGCCCCCCCCCACCAGAAAAAAATCCTTCCTGAAAATGTATGTATACTTCCCAATAACCAAAACAATATGTAAGCAATGGGCAAAGTTCATATCTTGCAGCCCTTCCTCTGGGAACTGGGGGGGATTAAGTCATCCTAAAAGACATATTTATTAGATTTTCGACTATGCTGAGCAAAATGGCTATCTTAAAATTTTAATTGGGTGACTTTGAGAAAAAAATGAGCGTGGGAGGGGGCCTAGTTGCCCTCCATTTGCCGGAGGGCACGCATCGTGATCTTTCTTCGAGCAAAAAATGCAAATTTCCACCTTTTTGCAGATAGGAGCGTGAAACTTCTTTAATAGGGTTCTCTGATAAGCTGAATGTGATGGTGTAATTTTCGTTAAAGTTAATTAAAAATGCAAAAGTCCACATTTTTGCAGATAGGAGTTTGAAGCTTCTTTAATAATGTTCGTTGATAAGCTGAATCTGATGGTGTGAATTTCGTTGAAGTTAATTAAACAAATTTGCAATTAAAACAAAATTTTATTGTTTGAAAAAAATTGAGTTGTTTGAAAGTCAAACTTTAGCGTAAAGAGCGAGGCGTTGAGGAAGGGACAGCCCCTTTCATATACGGAATAATTTCTGTTCGTTTTAAGTTTTAACGTCGTTCCTTACTTTCAGTTAAAAAAAACATGTTTTTTTTATTTCATTTGTGAACGTTTTTTAATTAATGCAGGTTTTGATTTTGGCTCACCGTGCATGAATAATTAAAACGGAATTTGTATATTAATTCTACTTTTATTTGGTTAAATGGCTTTCTTGAAACTTGTTGAATTTTATTTACGAACGTTTTTATTAGTAATAAATATACGTAACTTACGAATTAACTTACGTAACGAACTTCTATATTCATATATTTTTAATACGTATATTAGGGGGTTTGCCTCCTAGTCAATCCCTTGCTCTTTAAGCTAAAGTTCGAATTTCGTTCCAATTCTTTAAAAATGACCCCTTAATCACAAAGGCCGTTAATTAGAACAAATAGCTCTTATGAAAGTACTAAAAAATCTTTGGCTTAAAGAGCGAGGCATTGACTAGAAGGTGAACCCAATCATATAGCTAATATTTTTTTGTTCGTTTTAAGTTTTGATGTTGTTCCTTACTTCCAGTTGAAAAACTTGTTTTTTTATATTTAATTTCTGATTATTTTTTTTTAAATAATGATGGGAAATCCAGCGCCCCCTTCATAGCACTGTCCCTTCCCCCATGAAAACTTCCTTCATGAAAAGATCCTCCCATATAACCCCCGACCCCCCTCCACCCCCCACTACCAGAAAAAATTCCCCCTGATAACGTCTGTATACTTCCCAATAACCATAACTATATGTTAACATTGGGTAAAGTTCATAATTTTCAACCCTCCCCCGGGGGGCTTTGAGGGATTAAGTCATCCTAAAAGACATAGTTATAATATTTTTGACCATGATGAACAAAATGGCTATCTCAAAATTTTGATCGGGTGACTTTGGGAAAAAAATGAGCGTGGGAGGGGGCCTAGTTGCCCTCCATTTTTTTTGTCACTTAAAAAGGGCACTAGAACTTTTAATTTCAGTTCCAATGAGCCGTCCCACAATATTGTAGGACCACTGGGTCGATACGATCACCCCTGGGGAAAAGAAAAGAAAAAAAAATAAAATAAACACGCACCCGTGATCTTTCTTCTGGCAAAAAATGGAAAATTCCACATTTTCGTAGATAGGAGCTTGAAACCACTACAGTAGGGTTCTCTGATACGCTGAATACGATGGTGTGATTTTCATTAAGGTTCTATAGCTTTTAGGGGGTCTTTCCCCCTTTTTTCAAAAATCAGCCAAATTTTCTCAGGCGCGTAACTTTTGATGGGTAAAATTAAACTTGATGAAACTTATATATTTGAAATCACAATTAGAATATGATTCTTTTGATGTATCTATTGGTATCAAAATTCAGTTTTTTAGAGTTTCGGTTGCCATTGAGCCGGGTCACTCCTTACAGTTCGTTACCACGAACTGTTTGATTATTCCTTTTAATTTCGGCTCGCTTTGGGTTTCATTTATTCATTGATAGTAATATCTGTTTGTTTTAAGTTTAATTTATAATAGGGATTTATTCCCACTTGTTTAAAAGTTTAACTTGACACTTTAGTTTTCTTTTGAAAACTTCTTTTTTCGAAAAGTTTTTTTCAAATTAGTCGATGTTCGTTTCCATTAAATTTAGTTTTATTGTTGGTTACTATTAGTAATTTTAGTAAGATTTCTCGTATTTTTTTGCTTTAGAATTAGAATGCTGAATTTTATATTAAATGAATGAAAAAAGATTTATCTTGAGCAAAGTTTTCGATTAACTGCAGTTTTTATAAAAGTTACACTTTTATAAAAGTTCGACCAACACAACTTCGGACTGGAACTTCGGACTAAAAATAAAATAAAAATAAGCCCGTTAGCGTTTCGTTAAGAAGAGTCCATAAACTATAGCATTCCCCAATCTTTTAAGCCCTATCAAGAAATTAGAGATAAAATTAAATAGTTAAAAAACAATTTTTGAGTATATTTCTAAATACACCCATTCATCATCTTCATTCATTCATCTATAACTCAACCAGTTCCCAAAATACTAAAAAAAAACCTCAGCTCTGAATTTCTGTTCGTGTTTTAATTCACACAGTTTTATTACTGATTAATCGACAAATATTACAATCTTCCCTGAGCTTAAATCCTAAGCGATATTAAAAATATTTAAACATCAAATGCTAGAGTAGGGAGGAGGGGTGATTCCCTTGCTTATGACAATTAAATTTTTGCGTTTAAATTGGTATTATTTTATCATTTGTTAGTTTGGCCAATTTTTAAGTTTCTCAGAGTCCAAATCCTATGCAATATTAAAAACATTAATATTGCAAGTTGGGAGGGAAAGCACATTTCTTCGACCGTAAATGTATTGAACTTTTTCTGTAATTGTATTAATCATAGTAATCGCACGAATTTCATTCCATTCAAAATCAAGGTTGAAGACTGTTCTTGAACTAAAACTTTGCTTCAATAGCAGTCTCTAGAGAATATACTCGAAAGAATTTTCTTGGGAGAATATTCAAAAGATTAAGCATGGATGAAAAGTAAAAAAAAAATATGTATCAGAGGTAGTACTCAGTTCTCTTTATTTGTGACTCTTTAAGCTCTTTTTGGATGAAAATTGAGTAAAACAAAATAAACATGCATCAGAGTCAGTACTCAGCTCTCTTTCTTTGTGAGTCTTTGAGCTCTTTTTTGATGAAAATTGAGTAAAAAAAATATGTATCAGAGGTAGTACTCAGTTTTCTTTATTTGTGACTCTTTAAGCTCTTTTTGGATGAAAATTGAGTAAAAAAATAAAGCAGTACTCAGTTTTCTTCATTTGTGAACTCTTTAAGCACTTTTTGGATGAAAATTGAGTAAAAAAAAATTAATTAAATATCAGAGGCAGTACTCAGTTCTCTTTATTTGAGACTCTTTAAGCGCTTTTTGGATGAAAATTCGGGAAAAACATAGATATGTATCAGAGGCATTACTCAGTTCTCTTTATTTGTGACTTTGACGTAAGCGCACGTTTTGATGCGACTGAGTCAAAAAGTTTTTAGCCCCTTCTCTTCTCCCAAAATCAGAATTTGGAATTTTCTTACCCATCCTCCTCATTTCTTTATTCAACAGTATCTTGAATTCTTAAATTAATTCCTCAAGTTGTTATTATGATATTGCAGAATATGCTGTATCAATGACCTGAAAGCTTCACCCCCATTCACCGAGCTATTCCTGAGGTGTTGCAGATGTAGTATTTTGATAACCTGGATGCAAAAAGTGTCTTTTGATTTAGCCATGTCCTCTCCCAAAACATCTTCATCGTTCACTTACCTCTCTCATTTAAGCACTCCATGAAAGTTTCAACTTGATGCCCAAGCTGTTCCCGGGGTATTGTAGATACACCGTTTTGACAATCTGGAAAATACTAGTGTCTTTTGATTTCTACCGCTATTTAACTGTGGGATTTAATTTGAATCGCCATTTCAGATATTTCCAAAGATGTTGCAACTATACTGACTTTATTCCCTGAATGTGCATGGTGACTTTCAATTTGCCTGTTCCTCCTCCCCTATGTCAGAATTTGATGTCCACAGAAACCCACCCCTAAAACTCCCTGAATATTTCAACTTGATCCTAAAAGTCATTTCCGGCATATTCCTAGGCTCCTAGCTGATCAGAATATCAAGACCAAACATGGTCGCCTTTTCTACTATTAACTTAAAAAAACAAAGTTTTTCCGAGGGAAGTAAAGAGCGAAGTTGAAACTGAAAACGAACAAAAATTATTAGTTCACAGCCTATCTGGCAAATATCAATAAAACTAGTGCAAATAAATCCACTGGTGATATTTAAACTAGCGCTTTACTGAAAACACAAAACAATATAGGAATTTTGGTACGGTAAAAGTAAACCATTTAAGGGCACTTTTAACAGTTAAAAAGTCACGCATTTTTAGATTGTTTTTTTTTTTTTTTTTTTTTTTTTTTTTTTTTTTTTGTTTTTTTTTTTTTGCATCACCTCTGCCCAATGAGCTGAGTTCAATTATTGACTGTCGTTTTGGATCTGAAAAGAACATTTCATGATTATTTTGTAGACAAGTTCGAAGTGCAATTTTGTTAGCATTAGGACTACAAACTCGCTTTAGAATTTGTATCAAGTTTGCAGTGGTAGCTGCAACCTAGTAAAGAGCGAGCCACAGCCCATAGTGACCAAAAGTTTAAAAAATCGCGTTTTGAAAAAAACTGCCTAGTGAAAAAAAAATTGCCATCTGACACAGAAATATGAATGGTGACTATTATTTTGTTGCGTCTTAAACGTAAAAGTTTATCACGAAAAGAAATTTACGCTGATTTCGAAAAAAGCCTGAAACCCCTCGAAAATGGCGTCAGATCAAAATGAAAAGTGTACCATTGGAATCAGCATAGTTGGAAATCTCCTATAGGGAAGTTACAGTCCCCCTCCTTGAACAACAAGGAAAATCACTTTTTTGCATGGGTAACATTGATCTGCCTACCCGTTTTTATTTCTTTTTTTTTCAACAGGCTTAGCGGGCTACCAAAGTATCATAGAGAGTTGCTTAATGTCTCATTCAAAAGCTCTGTCTCATATCTACGTGTTTTTTTTTTTTTATAAATTCTGCCATCTGCAAGTGCCAAATGACACTAGCATGACATTTTTTATGCCATTTCTCAGGGGGTGGTACTAGCAAGCTACCAGAACATCGTAGACAGATCATTTATCGCTCACATAAAATATATTGCTCATATCTACGTCCTTCATATACCATCAGTAAGTTCCAAATAGCACTAAAAACAGCACTTTTTGTGCCGTGTCTCAAGTGGAAAAGCTGGGGCCATTGGTCTAGCAGAACTTATAAGAGTGATGTTCAATGGCTCATTTGAAAGCTATTGCTGATATATAGGTGTTTTTTTTTTTTTTATCAATTTTACCATTCTTATGTGCGTATTAGCACTGAAAACAACACTTTGGGTGCCACTTCCTAAGGGGAAAAGCTCTGAAATACAAAGCAGGTACTATTGTAATAGTTATGTTCCAGAACCCTTAACTGGAGGTTCGCAAGGACCCCTCCTGTATACTCCCCCTTCCAGCGCCCTTAGTAAGTTTCATAAATCGTCTTCTCATCAGTAAGCTACTGAAACAATAGCAGGCCACCACACCGTCTTAGATAGATGTTTAATGGCTCAATTTAAAGCTATTGCTTATATTTACTAGTTTTTTTTTATTCTACCTTCTGTTAGATTTCACAGATTTCAATGTTAACTAATTTCTGGGGAGAATTTGCAATGAACTCTTTGTCGTGGTTGAAGCATTGGCTGCAACCTAGTAAAGAAGGAACCACAGCCCATAGCTACTAAAAGTTAAAAAATGTTAAAACGGTCTGTTTTTTCTTCTTCTATTTTTCTAGGCCTAGTGGGTTACTACAACATCATAGAGAGATGCTTAAGCGCTCATTCAAAAGCTATTTCTCACATGTACGTGGTTTATATAAATTCCGCCGTCTGCAAGTGCCATATGACACGGAAAAAGGCACGTTTTATGCCATTTCTCGAGGGTTGGGGCTAGCGGGTTACCAGAACATCTTGGATAGATTTTTGATAGCTCATATAAAAAATACTTTTCATATCTACCTTCTTCCTATAAATTCCACCATCTGCAAGTGTCAAATAGCACTTTAAACCGTACTTTTGGTGCCATGTCTCAAATGGAAAATCTGGGACTAATGGGCCACCAGAACTTTTTAGAGTGATGTTTAATGGCTCATTTGAAAACTTTTGCTCATATTTACTTGCTTTTTTTATTATCAATTCTACCATTCGTAAGTGAGATATAGTACTGAAAACAAAACTTTTGGTGCCACTTCTTAAGTGGAAAATCTTGGAAGCATAAAACTGTATTATTTCAACAATTATTGTCCAAAAGCCTTAACTGGAGGTTTGCGGGAAGACATTCCACAAAATTCTCCTCCATGCCCTCTTAGTAAGGGATGCATTTAAATTCATAGAATCACCAATATTTAAAATTACAAGAGGCGCGATTCTGTTAATACAGCGCTGGACTTCATATTAAATTATCATGCGTTTGATTCCAGCTTGGATTTTTTAGTTCAATCATAGATTGTCCCTTTTTATGATTATTTTTCAGATAATCCACTATTTTGCAAATGTGATGAACCTATTTTTAAAGCATATCCCCAGAAGGCTCATTTTAAACCTATTACTCATATTTACATGCTTTCTATCAATTTTACCATCCAAACGTGCCATATAGCACTAAAATTGGCCCTTTTGGTACCACTTCTTAAGTGGAAGAGTTTGAAGGCGTAAAACGGTACCATTGCAATAATCATGGTCTAAAGCCCTTAACCGGAGGCTTATAAAATCCCTCACATATACTCCCCCCAACGACCCTCTTAGTAAGTTTCATAAATCGCCTACTCATCTTAAAAGTAAAACATTATTGCGAAAAAAGTAACTAAAACTAAAAACGTTTCAACCGAAAATCTACCAAAAATTAAGCTTGAATGATGAACAGTTTTGAATTGAACCTTCAAACTTCACTCTTCGATGAAGCCTGTGTGCTAGTTTCTAACGGCGGTAATTCAGGGGAAGGGACGTCCTTACCCCTTTAGTTTGTTGCTCCTGCCTAGGTTTTGAAAAACAACTTTTTTGATCATTTCATTGGAAAATGCACTTCCTTCATTTAAAAAAAAATATGGGGGAAGAAACGGAAAGTGCACTTTATGGGAATGTGCAATCAAGTCAAATTTATAAAAAAAAGCGATTAGATATAAATGTAAGCTTTTGAATGAGTCCTTTAGAATCTTTTGTTACAGTAGCCTTCTAGTTTCTGCTAGTCAGAATGGCATTTATAAGACCCTTTCTTCTTTGCTACGTTATCTGGTCTAGTCGGCTGAGTTGAAACAGTTCTTTATTCATCGAAAAACAAATTCCTCTGAAAACAGTCTTTTGTGTTTGGAAGTAAGAATGATGAACTTTATGTTATAGACTGACAATTTTTCGTAGCTATCAAGGTTGTTTGCAGTATTTTCTAGAGGTGTCTTATCTCCCCTAAATCGGTGATAATAAGAAATTATATTAAAAATTAGTTTTCAACTGAAGCTAGGGAGTGACATCAAAACTTTAAACGAACGTACATTACTCCGTATCAAACAGTTCGTGGTAACGAACTGTAAGTAAGGAGCGACCCGGCTCAATGGTAACCAAAACTGTAGAAAACGGAATTTTGATACCAAATAGATACATCAAAAGAATCAAATTTTAATGCTGATTTCAAATATTGAAGTTTCATCAAGTTTAGTCCTACCTATCAAAAGTTACGCGCCTGAGAATATTTGGCTTATTTTCGAAAAAAGGGGGAAAGACCTCCTAAAAACTATAGAACCTTAATGAAAATCACACCATCATATTCAGCGTATCAGAGAACCCTATTGCAGAGGTTTCAAGGTCCTATATACAAAAATGTGAAATTTTGCATTTTTTGCCAGAAGAAAGATCACGGATGCATGTTTTTTTTTGTTTTGTTTTTTTTCAGGGGTGATCGTATCGACCCAGTGGTCCTAGAATATCGTGGGAGGGCTCATTGAAACGGAAATTAAAAGCTCTAGCGCACTTTTTAAGTCACAAACAATAATGGAGGATAACTAGACCCCCTCACACACTCATTTTTTCCCTAAGTCGCCCGATCAAAAATTTGAGATAGCCATACTGATCAGCATTGTCGAAAATAGGATAAATATGTCTTTTAGGATGACTTGATCCCCCGAAGTCCCCAGGGGGAGGGCTGAAAGCTATGAACTTTACCCAATGTTAACATATAGTATTGGTTATTGAGAAGTATACAGATGTTTTCAGGGGGGATTGTTTTTGGTAGTGGGGAGGAGGTGGTGAGTGGGTCGGGGGTTATGTGGGAGGATCTTTCCATGAAGGAAGTTTTCATGGGGGAAGGGACATTGCTATGAAGGGGGCGCCGGATTTTCCAGCATTATTTAAAAAAAGATAAGAAATTATACATATAAAAAAACAAGTTTATCAACTGAAAGTAAGGAGCAACATCAAAACTTAAAACGATAGAAAATATTAATTATATGATTGGGTTCAACCCCTAGTCAATACCTCGCTCTTTAAGCCAAAGATTATTTAGTACTTTCATAAGAGCTATTTATTATAATTAACGGCATTTGTGATTAAGAGGTCATTTTTGAATAATTTGAACAAAATTTGAACTTTAGCTCAATGAGCAAGGTATTGACTAGGGGCGAACCCTCTAATATACGTATTAAAAATATATGAATATAGAAGTTCCATACGTAAGTTAATTCGTAAGTTACGTATATTTATTACTAATAAAAACGTTCGTACATAAAAATAAACAGGTTTCGAGAAAGCCATTTAACCAAATAAAAGTAAAATTAATATTCAAATTTTGTTTTAATTATTCATGTACGGTGAGCCAAAATCAAAACATGCATTAATTCAAAAACGTCCAAAAATTAAATAAAAAATTTTTTTTTAACTGAAAGTAAGGAACGACGTTAAAACTTAAAACAAACAGAAATTATTCCGTATATGAAAGGGGCTGTTCCCTCCTCAACGCCTCGCTCTTTACGCTAAAGTTCGAATTTCTCACAACTCTATTTTTTTTTAAACAATGAAAAACTTAAGCGTAAAGAGCGAGGCGTTGAGGAGGGGACAGCCCCTTTCATATACGGAATAATTTCTGTCCGTTTTAAGTTTTAACGTCGTTCCTTACTTTCAGTTAAAAAAAACTTGTTGTTTTTTATTTAATAAATAAAAAAGATCATGGCAGCGTTTTTTCTACATTAAATTTTAATTAAAAACGAACAAAGATTAATTTAAAAAAAAAAACAAAGTTTTTCTGAAGGAAGTAAAGAGCAAAGTTGAAACTTAAAACGGACAAGAATAATTACTTCGCATCCTATTTAATTCTTATCAATAAAACTAGTACAAATAAACAAACTAAATATGTTTCCCTATGCTTTTAGGATTATAAAAAACTAGCGCTTTACTGAAAACACAAAATAATATAGGGGTTTTGGTACAGCAAACGCGTACCAATTAACGACACTTTTAACAGAATAAAATTATTATCAGTCCCTTTTAGGATCAATCCCTTTTAAGATAAAGGAACAATCCATTTTAGGATTGTTGCTTTGTTTTTTTTTACGTTTAATTGGATATCACTTCTGCACAATGGCTCAGTTCAATGACTGGCTCTCGTTTTTGCTCTGAAAAGGACATGTCATGATTAGTTTGTACACAAGTTGGAAGTAAAGACATCTTGATAGCATTAGGACTATATACTATCTTTAGAATTTGTATCATAGCTTGAAATTCACTGTTGTATAGAGAGAAATTCTCGGATTTCCAGAGTTCATATTATGTCTTATTTCATCTTCATTTCAAGTATTACTAAAGCATATTTCTTAAAATTTATTACTGTATATTACTCACTATTGGTAATATAACTGGCGAGACCAAAATGCTACCTGATAAATCAATCCAATATTTCTGTATGCTGTTCAATTACTTCGCGGTGATTAAAAAAATATTTAATTTAGATAATTTTAATTGTATACTGAAAGTTACTGATGTCACAACTGGTGCAATACTATGAAAAGCTTTATAACTTCATTTATTGTTGTCAGGCTATATACTCACTTTTGGCTCCCAAATCAATATTCCTGTTTTTTATACTTGACATTTGTGTTTTCAGTAAAGCGCTAGTTTTTTATAGTCCTAAAAGCATAGAGATTCATAATTAGTTGCTTTATATAATTTTGGATACCACACTGCCTTTCGATGACGATAAATTAAAGTTCAAATAGGGATAAAATCATTTTAATAGACAGTGTTTCACAAACAGTGATAGAAATTCCCAAAAACTACCAGATATTTTGGTCACATATGCGGTGACCGTCATCAGTAGTACTACTGATGACGGTTACTGCATATGTGACCTAAATATCTCGTATTTCTTGTGAATTTCTATCTCTGTTGGGGAAACACTGTCTATAAAGGATTTTATCCCTATTTGAACTTTTATTTACAGTTCGTTTATTTTACTAGTTTTATTGATATATTTTAGATAGGGTCTGAAGTAATAATTTTTTCCCGTTTTAAGTTTCAACTTCGTTCTTTACTTCTTTCAGAAAAATTCTTTTTTTTTTTAATTAATCACAAGTTGAAATTTTCCGTTTTATAGAGAGAAGTAACTGGATTTCCAAAGTCCATATTACGGTTGTTATGTTCTGCCTTTCGAGTAATACTAGGTTAGACCAGGATATTACATGATAAATCGATCTATTTTTTGTATGCTGCTTAATGACTTTAAACATATTATTTTTATGCTTAAGTTTTCAAGATAATTTTAATTGTATACTGAAAGTTACTGATATCACAGCTCCAGTAAGACTATGAAAAGCGTTATAGATTGGTTTGTTGTTCTGAGGCTACTTACTTACTTTTGACTCCTAAATCAATAATCTTATTTTTATACTTGGCTTTTGTGTTTTTAGTTAAGCGCTAGTTTTCTGTAATTCGACAAATATAGAGAAATATTGCCAGTTGATCTATTTGCACTAATTTCATTGATATATGCTAGATAGGCTGTGAAGTAATAATTTTTGTCTGTTTTAAGTTTCAACTTCGCTCTTTACTTCTCTCGGAAAAAAATTGCTTTTTAAAATTGATCCTTGCTGGTTTTTTATTAAAATTTAATGTAGAAACAACACTGCCATGATCTGTTTTATTTATACGGAATAATTTCTGCTTGTTTTAATTTTTAATGTTGCTCCTTAGTTTCAGTTGAAAATTTTTTTTTTTTTTATATTATTTCTAATCACCTACAATCTAGGGGAGATAAGACACCTCAACTCTTATTAAGGAGCTGAACGAACAAGTCGTACAATAATTGAAGGAAAAAATAAGTTTAGAGTGAGAAACAAAAATCGAAACATAGTTTCGTTTATTTTTGTAAAACTTTAAAATAAAAGAAGAAATAGATCTTTAATTCTTTGTTTTAGAGTTTTTTTTTTTTAATTTAGCTACTTAAGAAAGTAGCTACTTAAATTGGAGCTACTAAAGAAAGTAGCTCCAATCGAGTAGCTTCGACACATAAGGTTAACTGAGCGGACAGGTTTGTGTATCGACATACTTGCGGAAAATTTTTCTAGCTCAACAGAAATGTGCCTTTAGGCTTAGGGAGTTCTTTAACCTATCCCTAAATAGGAAAACTACTCATTACTTAGAAATGATTCGAAATTTCAAAAAAAGATCATCTCTTGTGTAGGTATGATAAATGGTATTATAAACTAAGTTTGTTTTCATTTCATAAATTTTGGGAAGAATTATCTTAATTCTCCTACATAACTGTTTTCATTTGTCTTTCTTCCTCTTTGGATACAAAATCTTACGTATGAAGAGAATTTTACGGTGGAATTGCCAAGTAAAAAATTTGAATAAGTAAGTGTAATAATAAATAATCCTGCTTTTAATATACAACTTTGAGTGACTCCAGAGCTACATGCCTACACTTCTCCATCCGCTAAGTAGCAAGGGGTTGGGGTTAGGAGCGTAATTTTCTATGGGTCCGAGGGCTCAATTACCCCTCCCAGACCTCAGTTTTCTCCACCCCAGCTCCCCCCTCCCCCCGGCTGAAATTTTATTTCTCCAAAATTGTTGTCAAAACTAAGACAAGCCTGCATAATTCAAGCATCCACAGAAACAGGTCAGTTTTCTTTATTACATCTTATCCTTTTTTATTACTATATGGCTCGTTTTTCAGTTTTCTCTGTCATTTTCATTTGATTTCGGAAAATTTGCTCCAACTCTGAACCCCCACAGGATTTTTAAAAATTACGCCATTCGTTGGGGTATGGATTTATTGATCTACTAAAAATGTTGTTGTACACCAAGAACTGGATGATCTCTATTCCCTTTTGAATAAAATGCTTGACAACAGGCACAAACCCACGGAGGGGGGGGGGAGGAGGCTAAAGGTACTTTAGTCTCGTCCCTCAAGAAAAAGTACATTCTGTTTTTAAATCTTATTTAATTTGCTGGGTTTTTATCATTCATTCCTTAGTCCCTACTCAAAACATGCATTCAAAGAGCTAAGAAAAACTTAAAATAGTGTCTTAAAATACCTTTCTTTTTCTGAGGAATTTTTAAAGTTTTCCGTTGGCTTGCTCAGGGACCCCCAGTCAGCCCCCCTTATTTATTTTCTGAGTGCGCCACAGCTTGACAAAATGCCTTCCCAGGACATGCTTTTAAAAATGAGTGCATTACATTTATAAATGCAGTGAAACTATCTGAAAAATACTCATGCAGGACTGCATCAAAGTGTCATTTTTAGTGCCATTTGGAACTTGCTGATGGTGGAATTTATAGGAAGGACGTAGATATGAGCAATATCTTTTATATGAGCTATTAAAAATCTGCTTAAGATACCTGCAATACCAATACGCCCAATAACAATGCGCGCATACCGATACGCGTGATATCGATACGTCCGATACCGATACAGCGAACAGCCCTCTCCCCAGGGACTATGGAGTTTCATAATAAATGGTTATCTCAAAATTTTGATTGGATGACTTTGGGGGAAGGAGGCCTTAGGGAGGGGGCTAGTTGCTCTCCAATATTTTTGGTTACTTAAAAAGAGCACTAGCAAATTTAATTTCCGTTCGAATGAGCTATTACAGATATCTCTACGATATTATGGTCACCCCCTAGCCCTTCTAGAAAGAAAAAAAAACGGGAGACAGATCAATGCTACCCATGCAAAAAAGTGGTTTTCCTCGTTGTTCAAGGAAGGGGGCTGTAATTTTCCTTTAAAAGGCTTTCGACCATGCTGGCTCGAATGGTCCACTTTTCATTTTGATCCGACGCCATTTTCGAGGGGTTTTAGGCTTTTTTCCGAAATAACCATAAATTTTTTTGCGCAATAAACTTTTACCTTTAGGACGGACCGAAAATTTGTTACCATTCCTGATTGAGTGTCAGATGGTAATTTTTGTCACTAGGGAGTTTTTTTCTAAACAGGTTTTTAACTTTTGGTTGCTATGGGCTGTGGTTCGCTCTTTACTAGGTTGCAGCTCCCGCTGCAACCATGATTAAATAAAAAAAGTTTTCCAAATGAAAGTAAGGAGCAACATCAAAAGAACAGAAATTATTACGTGCATGAGTGGTGTTGTCCCCTTCTGAATACCAAGCTATTCGCGTTATAGTTTTTAGTACTCTTAAAAAAGCTACTTTTTGTTCTAATTAAACGACCCTTGTGTTTCAGGAGTCGTTCTTACAGAATTGGGATAAAAAGTCAAACTTTAGTTCAAAGAGTGATGTATCAAGAAGGGGGTAACCCCCCTCAAAGACGCAATAACTTCTGCTCGTTTTAAATTTTAATGTTGATCCTTACTTTCGGTCGAAAACACTTTTTTTGTGAAAATAAGGGCGTGGGAGGGGGCTAGATGCCCTCCAATATTTTTAGCTACTTAAAAAGGACACTAGAACCTTTAATCTTCTGAATAATCTTCAGAATATCTGGAGCCCTATCCAGATATTCTACGACCATTGTTTCGATGCAATCACCCCTAGGAAAAAAATTAAACAAACACGCATCTTTGATTTTTCTTTTGAAAAAAAAAATAAAAAATTCCATATTTTCGCAGATGGCAGCTTGAGACCTCTACACTAGGGTCATCTGATACGCTGAATCTGATGGTTTGATTTTTATGAACACTTCTTGTATTTTAGGGGCTGTTTTCCTTTTTTCAAAAATCAGGCAACTTTTCTCAAGTCCCTAGCCTTTGATGGGTAACACTAAACTTGATTAACCTTATATATTTGGAATCAACATAATAAGCGGATTCTTTTGATGTATCTAGTGACATAAAAATTCGTTTTTTTTTAGTTTTGATTACTATTAAGTCGTGTCGCTCTTTACTTAAAGTTCGTTACCATGAACAGTTTGATTCGTTACCACAAACCGTCTGATAGCCTATCTGTGAACAGTGGATAATTTAAACAATTTACATCAATTACCGTAATGCTGTGGGGGTAAGGTTGACCCCGGATGCATATTTATTAGATCTTTGACGTTTTTGAACAAAATGACATTCTTAAAACTTGATCCAATTGCCGGGGGTTACGGGAGGGCTGAACAGCATGAAAGACCACATCAGGAAGGCGGGTTGCCCTTAAACTCCTTTCAGGTCTTACAAAAGGGTATTAGTGCTTTCAATTTGAAATTAAATGAGCTCCTTCAAAGCTTCTATGAGAAATCCTTTAATACGAAGTGATCAGAGTTATCAGAGTGGTCCCTTGTTGAAGGAACCAATTTTGTTTTTAGTTTTCCTTCTGCATTGGGGTTTCCTTAGTCCATGAACCTAATATATATATAAGTTTGGAATAAATCGGGGAAATAATTTTGGCCCTTCTTTTTAGCCTTGTTTTAGGGAGGCACGTGCCCTGGGATGTTTTTTTTATATATTCAGTTGCTCTTGATCAATAAGCTTACGACTGTAAATTTCATGCTAATCAGGGACAAAATGTTTTTATGTCTTTCTCCAGAATCCTTACTCCTTCCTATAACAAAATGTTTCATCTGTTTTTTGTTTTTGTTTTTACCCAGAAACAGATTCTGCAAGCTAAGAGAAAATCGTGCACCAAATATCAAGCAAACCCCTTTTTTCCGTTATAAAACTTATGTGTAAACAATTGGCAACTTCCATTACTCACGGCCCTTGCCCAAGGTGCAGCGGGGGCGCATGCTAACCTTGGAGGAATATTTATTGGACTCTCACTATTTTCAATAAAATGGCTATCTTCGATGAGCCGACTTCCAAGTTCCTATGACCATGTTTTATGTGCCTTTTTATGTCCAAGTTTCATGTTCCTTTTCTGGATCTTTTTCGGTCATATCTTAGGGGGGAGGGATTCAAATTTTTTACTTATCCTTCTGTTTTGAGTTCCTCTTAATCCTAGGACTTAAGAATATAAGTTTTGAAACAACAAAAGAAATTTTTGGCTCTTTTTTTCAAATCCTTATGAGGGGGGGGGGGCATCCCACATTTCTTTTCACATAAGGCTCCTCTTGGATCAAGGCTTTACGGATGCAAGCTTCGAATTGATCAGGTAAAAAGGGGTTTTTCCCCTCTCTGGGCACCTGCCCCTCCCCTGACAAAATGTTTGATCTTTTAACTCACAGTTTCTTATGAAAGTTTCCTGTGAATCATGCACCCAACACCAAACAAGCCCCCTGTGAAACATATCTTTAGAAAAAATAAAGATTTACATTATTCGAAGTGGTGTTATGTACACATATTCATTGAAAGTTTCAAACAGTTCGTGGCAACGAACTATAGGTAAGGAGTGACGCGGCTCAATAGTAACCGAAAGTCTAAAGAACGGAACTAAGGGGTGATCGTATCGAACCATTGATCCTAGTGGATTGGGAGAGACTCATTTGATCAGATATCAAAAATTCTAGTGCACCTTTTAAGTGACAAAATTGCCCTCCAAGGTTGGAGGGCAACTAGCGCCCCTCCCAAGTTCCTGTTTTCTTAAAAGTCCATCAAATTTTGAGATAGCCCTTTTGTTCAGCATAATTGAAAGGTTCAATAACTACCCCTTTGGGGATAATGTGACCCCTTACAGACCCTAGGGATAGGGCTGAAGTTACAAGATTTCCCCATTGTTTACGCAAAGTATTTTTCAGCGACCAAGGAATTGTTTTAAGGGATTTTTTCGGTGGAGAAAGGGTTTTTTAAGTGGGAGCAACTTTCCGCATTTTTTTCGAATTGTAACTTTCCGCAGTTCGGATTTTGTTCGCATCACCAACCCCTGAATCACAAAGACCATTTAATTAGAATAGATAGCTCTTTTGAAAGAAAACTAAAAAACACTTTAGTGTAAAGAGCGAGGTATTGACTAGGGGAAGAACCCCGTCATATACGTAATAATTTCTGTTCGTTTTAAGTTTTAATGTTGCTCCATACTTTCAGTTAAAACTTGTTTTTTGTATTTAATTTCTGATCGTTTTTTAAATAATGCTCGGAAATCCGGTGCCCCCTTCATAGAAATGTACCTTCCCCCATTAAAACATCCTCCATGGGAATATTATCCCACGTGACCCCCTCCCCCCCCCCCACGAGAAAAAATCCCTCATGAAAACGTCTGTATAGTTCCCAATAACCAATACTATATGTAAGCAATGGGCAAAGTTCATAACTTACATCCCTTCCCCTGGGAACTGTGGGGGATGAAGTCATCCGCAAAGACAAATTTATTAAATTTTCGACTATGCTGAACAACGTGGCTATCTCAAAATCTTGATCAGGTGTCTTCGGGAAAAAATGAGCGTTGGATGGGGCCTAGTTGCCCTCCAATTTTTTTGGTTACTTAAAAAGGGCACTAGAACTTCTAATTTCTTTTCGTATGAGCCTTCTCACGATATTTTAGGACCACTGGATCGATACGATCACCCCTGGGGAAAAAAGAACAAATAAACACGCATGTGTGATCTTTCTTTTGGCCAAAAATACAAAATTCCACATTTTTGCAGATAGGAGCTTGAAACCTCTACAATTGGGTTTTCTGATACGCTGAATCTGATGGTGTGATTTTCATTAAGATTCTATCACTTTTAGGTGTTGTTTCCCCCTTTTCTCAAAAATAAAGCAAATTTTGCCAGGCTCGTAACTTTTGAGGGGTAAGACTAAACTTGATGAAATTTATATATTTGAAATTGGCATAAGAACCCGATTCTTTTGATGTATCTACTGGTATCAAAAATCCGATTTTTAGAGTTTCGGTTACTATTGAGCCGGGTCGCTCCTTACTTACAGTTCGTTACCACGAACTGTTTGATTTTACTATATTCGAGGCCGTATAGATAGATAGTTTATTCAGCCGCTAGCCCATCCACAAACATTACATAAGACAACAGCCAGCATACACTTAAATAAATGGTATAACTACTAACAACAAACAAAAACCTTACCCCCATTATTTACATCTTTTTAAACGCTCTTTATAAATCCAGTCACTGCTATAATCGTCTCCCGGGATGAAGATTTATGGATCCCTTGAAAAAACACTTCCTCATCACCTAAATACTTCAATCTCAAATCTGACAGTCGCGGGCAAAACGTCAAAAATGGAGCAAATTTGCTTCCTCCACACCACATAAAGAGCAAGTATAACATGATCTCGGGCCTTGAGCATTTCTTTCAAATACTTTTAATTTACTTTTTAAGGGCAAACCATTCGCTCGGACCTGGAACCACAGACGCAAGTTTTCCGGTGACAAATTCAGCTTAAAATAATATTCTAGTCCAAAAGAATCTTTTATCTTAGAAAACTGGCGCAAGGTTTCAGATTTTCGAATCTGGTCATGCCAGAGTTGGATCTCTTGATCCTCCTTAACATGTTTTAGCTTCCGATAAATTTCCTCTGGATCGCCAGTTGGACCAAGACTTTCATGCCAAGCGTATAAAAGTCCGGCTTTATCAAGGAGGGCTTTAACATGGAACGGCCACGATCTTTTTCTACCTTGCTGCAATAATTCAAAATATGCGGCTTTCATAAGCCTCTCATCTGGTAAATGGATAATTTTCAGCCAGAATTTTACTACTTGTAGTAACCTTTCTTTATGCAGCGAAAACAAACCAAGATCTCCCTTAAGAGCCTGTGTATAAGTTGTAGCATGTACCCTAACCAATCTCTTATAATATTGTAATTGAACCATTTCTAATTGCGGGATCACCTCCTATCCCCAAAGCTCCGCACCATAATAAATAGTAGGGTAAATTTTCGATTGAAATAAATACTTATGCATTTTAATATTTTTAATCTCATTTAAAGCTGAATTCCTTAAAACTGCTGAAGAAACCGCTTTACCTCTACCCACCATTTCTTTGACATGATCCTTCCAATTTCCTTTATTATTTAATGCAAACCCCAAATACTTAAAAGTTGTACTTTTTTTCAACTCAATACCCTTAAATAAAAATTTATCATTATTTTTATTTGTCCGAAAAACTACAATTCAGTCTTTTGGAAATTTAATCTCATTTTATTTTTTTCCAAATAAACATCTAATGTATATAGCAATATTTGCAAATCTTCGGCGCTTCTACCTATCAGCGCCGCATCATCCGCAAATAACAGCAGAGACAAATCTAAATTTCCTAAACTCGCTGTTGGTGCCCATTTTTCCTCAAAAAACTCAACAATATCATTAATATAGAAACAAAATAGCCACGGTGACAAGGTGCTAACCTGTTTAACTCCTACCTCGCAACTAAATAAATCCGAAAACCCTTTCCCTCCTACTTTTACTATTCCCCTTGTTAGTCTATACATATCACAGACTAGTCGAACACAAATACGGGGCAGTCCTATCCTCAACAATTCTACGCACAACAAAATCCTATCAACACTATCTAATGCTCTCTCAAAATTTACGAAAGCTACCTATAAATTACTCTTACCTCTACTATACTTTTCTAGCAACGCCTTAAGTACAAATACCCCGTCAACTGTGCTATATTTTTCCCTGAATCCACCTTGTTCCTCACGAATTATTCGATTCTTCTTTAACCAATTAGCTAGCTATTATCAATTACTTTCTCTAGAATCTTACTTAAACATGGTACCAGAGCTATAGGCCTATAATTGCAATGCAACCACGGATCCCCTTTTTTAAATAACAGTAAAATTAAAGACGTCTTCCATCCTGAAACCCAAATTCCTGATAAAAGCACACTATTAAACAGCAGTATAAAATTGGCATAAATAAACTTGAAAACTTTATATATGAACGAGTTAGGCTTTAAAATACACTTCTCTATCTATCTATCTTATATGCAAGATACTTGTACCAAACACATTTTGCATGCAGACCCGCTATACTTTACCCCCTCCCCTAATATGCAAATCTATAGCCTAAATTTGTTTCTAAAGTAACAAAGAAACTAACGAAACAACTGGTGAGTTTTCAAATTTTACGCAGCGTAAACTTGAGTGAGTGGCGCATAATACACAAGTACCAAAATTCCTTCCCCCTACTGATATAAAAAAAATAAAACTCAAATAAAATTCTCAAATTTGCAAAGCCTTATTTTCCACGGGGGGGGGGGTATTTTCCGGGGGAGGTTATTTACCAGGGGGTATTTTCCGCGGGGGTATTTTCCGGGGGTATTTTCCGCGGGGGGGGGGAGTATTTTCCGCGGTTTTTTTTTCAGGGGGTATTTTCCGCGGGACGGAGTATTTTCCGGGTTGTTTTCAGGGATAATTGCCGGGGGGGGGGGGTAAACGCTGGCCACCCTTTAAATTTTGTCTGAGTCTTTGGAGGTTACGGAGGGTCAGGTAGCAGGAAAGGGCATGGAAGGAGGATTGGCTGCCCTTCAATTAATTTCAACTCTTAAAAAGGACAATAGAACTTTCAACTACCAATTGGAGGAGGCCCCTCCAAAGTAAATGCTTCCTTACTTTTGCCAAAATATCAAGATTTATGTTAGGATTTCTTAAATGCTAATACTGCTACAAACAATTCATTGCAGCAGTAATTTGTCTGCCGATTACATAGCTACGCATGTTTATTCAGCCTACTACTACCTACTATACCCTACTCCACCCAGAGTTTCACTCTTTGATAGTTATTGATGTAAAATACATGAAATATAAATGTAAAATGTATGAAATATATTCAAATACAATATACATTTATATAAAACATGAAAATATGAAATTATGTAAAATTCATTTAAAATATGAACTTTTATATTCTCGTCCAAGCGTAAGATCGATATAAAAGCAGTGTAGCTCCTCAATCCTACCCTCTCTTTCACACGCCTTTATGAGTTACGAAACCAGGTCTAAGAACATGAAAACCACCAAAAATAGCAATCACTGAAATATAACAAGTAAACTCATTAATTTAGTACTTAATGTGATTGCTTCGATAGAAGAGCTACTTTGCATTAATTACCAACTACATCCTTTGATTTGGTACTGGAGAAAAATAGAGGAATTGTTCTCCTTTTTCCAAAGGACGTCAGTAACTGTCATGAACCTCAGCGGGCGACCCTCTGCGGACTTCAAAGATCCTTACACTAGCGCTTCAAAAATCTTTTTCCGACGATTACGTTTGTTGCTTTTTCTAATGCACAAAAGAATTTACAGGTCATAAAACTGACCCTTAACGCTGAAAAACCACCTATAATGAAGGCAAAAATATAAAATGCAATAATTATGCACTAATTGAGTGCTCACCGTGATTGCTTCAAAAGAAGAGCTAATTTACATAAGTTCACTATTAATTGACTGCTGCGTTCTTCCAGTTGGTGGCACCTAATCAAGTTTCCAATCCTAGTGGTGCTCTGTTTGCTTGATCTCTCAACTGATTATAGCCTACTATCAATGCCTTGCACACAATTCTTCACTAGGCTATCTTTTTGATCTGAAGCATCTGTACATGGAGTGGAGCTAATGGCCGGTTCGTTTTGTCTTTGCATTCAAATCGAGATAAAACATAGTTGATCTTCCAGTTATTTATCTCACCAGAGCTACAGATGGACCTTCACTTCATTTGTTGAAAGTATTAGACTCATACGACTAGAAGTGTCAATAATTCGCAAGCTTCAGACCACCACCTTAGACTAACGCAAGTGTGCACGCAACTCCGTGAGGCCGCTCTAAATGGAGACTTGTTATTTGATGGTATCTCCACTCTCCTTAAATACTTTCTTATACCCTTCTCCTATCCAATCTCCTTTTCGCCCTCCTTTTCCTTTGCCCCACCTCGATTTCCAGAATGCACGTTTCTGGCAGACTATCAACTCTAAAGAGACAAACTGTTGTTACACTGCTATGTTGAGAGATTACACTGTCTCTTAAAAAATTAAGAAATAACACACATTCCAATAAAGAAACAAACAATAGGAAATAAAAAAACGCTGGAGTCGGAATCGGACATACCAAAGGCTAGGAAAAAGTAGACGGGCCTTTATTTTAGGATGGGTCCCTCCGAGCCAAGTGGATGGCGCTGGATTTGGAATCTTTTGTCCAGTGTAACTGTCGTTACATTGTTACATTGAGCGGTTACACTGTCTCTAAAAAATTTAAGAAAAAATTACACAATCCAATAAAAAAAGTAGGAAATGAAAAAAAAAACACTGGAGTCGGGATCGGACATACCAAAGGCTAGAATAAAGTAGACAGGCCTTTATTTTAGGATGGGTTTAAAAGCCATCCTTGTCAAGTGGATGGCGCTGGATTTGGAATCCTTATCCAAAGGGTGGGGGTTCTATTCCTGGTGTTGCCATTTATTGGTTTGGGACGGGGTCATTAATGTGACTCTGTAAGCTCAACCAGTGTCGACCCAGCTGTAAATGGGTACCTGGAGAAATTTGGGGAAGGTAAGCAGGAAGGGTGTGCGAAAGCACAGGATGGCTGGCCCCCATCCCCCCATTGCACTTCCTGGCTGAATGGAGGTCTACAAAAGTGTGACATTTTGTATTTTTTGCCAGATGAAAAGTCACGGAACCGTATTTACCTTTATTTTGTTTTTCCCCAGGGGTGATTGTATCAAACCAATGGTCCTAGAAGACCAGGAGAGGACTCATTCAAAGGGAAATCAAAAAATCCTAATGCTCTTCTTAAATGACCCAAAATATTGGAGGGCAAATAGCCACCCTCCCACGCCCCCTTTTTCCTCAAAGATATTTGATTAATAGCCATTTGATTCGGCATAGTTGAAAAGTCCAATAACTTTGTCTTTGGGGATAACATGACCTCCCATAGTCCTTGGGGAAAGGGAAGCAACCACTTCTTAGACCCACTTTTTTCACTAATTCTTATAAGTGTGATGAAATATTTATTAGGTTCACAAACACATCCAAGACCACTGGTAGTACATCATTTACCGAATTATCCCAAAAATTCAAATCTTCCGAAAAACCAACGATTTTAAGCGACATCTGCCAAATTTAGGAAAAAAAATTGAAGTACTGATTCCTTTTATGAACAAAAGCGTCAAGATATTTGTGAGCCTCTTCTGAAGCTTAAGCATAAGAAAATGTTTCTAAGTGCATTTTAAAATGTACCAGGTCAAACTTACTTATTAAAAAATCATTTACTGTTCCATCTTGGAAAGTTTTCTTTAATCCTTTTTACTGGGGAAAATCGTTGCGAATATATAAAGTAAGCAGTGAATCGAGTGTTGTCATGACCAGATTCTATTCTGAAAGTCCCATATGTGTTTAAATATAGGAACAATTTTTGCACTCTGATGTCACGGCAAAGGGGGCAGAATTAATTGTCAACCATTGGACAACTGATTTGGAATGCAGATCTACAGGAAAAGCCAGACAACAATAAAATTCCATTTAAAGTGACTTTCAATTTTTGAAGTTCTTTTGATATTGTCAATTTGACAGTCCAGCCATCGTCCAACGTGTGACTTTTCACTCGGACTTTAAAATCGTATAAGGGGGAAGATCGAAATCACACCGCTAAATCCGATCATTAAAAGAATAATCTGACATGCGATTTGGGGAGGCTTTGTTAGGCTTTGGCAGGGGGTCAAATGAAGTCGTAATGGACAACTTCATTCAACCCATTTGTCTAATCCGAGGTATTAAGTAGTATTAGGTTCGACTAGCCTATACCACTTTCAAGAAAAAATAAGGATTACTTGAGTATTCATGACTAGAGACAACATTAGTGAAAGCGAAACACACATTAGTGATAACGAAAACACAAATCTTACACTAAAATAGTTAAGTAGGGGTGCCATGTCCTGGGATTCTAGGTCACTAAAACCCGGAAGATAGATGAGTTTCCCTCCCTCCCTTGGAGTGTCGAAAAATAAAATAAAAGAGTAACACTCAGAAGTAATTGAAAAATATTTGATGCTTTTCTTGTAAAAATGATTCATTTTCAAACCCTTGCCCTCTCCCTCTAAGAATTTGTAGATTTGTTGTCTCTCCCTGGAAAATGTCCTGGTTACCCTTGTTACTAAAATTTTAGAGGATTTCAACCCTCAACTGAGAGCTTAATAAATCCATTGAGGTCCTACCATTCCGTTATTCTTGTCAGATATGTAACCAGCAATATAATTCAGGCGATGGCTCCATATCAAATAAAAAAAACGGGGAAAATAAACAAAAAATAAAAGAGATTACAGAGAAATCATATAATTGTGGCGATTTCTATGAGATGTGGGCATGAAAACTTTTTCCCGCTGTGGACATACCTGATCGGTGTTAAGTGATTGCTCAGACAGTTCGTGATAACGATCTGTTAGTAACACAGTAGAGATAATTATCTACTTTCTATCTACGAACGTGAGAAAATTTCCTCGATTTTTGAAAAAAGAGGGAGGGGAAACCAGCAAAACTGCACGGGGAGGGGGAAGGAGGAAGAATCTTTTATCTCCCTTCATTTAGAATTAGTCTAAATAAGCTATCTGCGGGTTGATAGCTCCCTTCTTATTGCAAAAAAAAGTTCTGGCATTTATTTTAAAGCTTTGTTTAACTAAATTGATTTGGATTATATCTCATAAAGTTATATACATTAATTTATAAGGGAATATACACAATGGTAAATGCCAAGGCAATCCTCCCAACCGATATGTAGACTAGCTTATGTCAAATCTAGAAATAAGGTTAATAAAGTTTTTGTTCAGAAATAAGGTCAATCGAGCACTTAGCCTAACCTAAGATGGAAATTTTTTTTTTAAGTACCTACAAATTTAGATATGTCTTTTAGGATTGGCAGATAGCAAAACAGTATAAGTATACTCTTTGCTAGTATTACCAAGTAACATGGCAACTGGCTGAAGGTATTAATAGATACATATCTAGAATTGGTGATGTGTACATATTATTCGATGTATTTGCAATTTTAGCATTTCCTTTGGTACCCTTATCTAACGGACGGTATCAATAAGACCAATACTTGGGTAGCTACCTGTCCTCTTTTCTGATATGAGGGGCTGTGCAACATCTATTATCCGTGTACGCAAGCTTGGCATCTCAAACCACGCCTCTGAACCTGGCTTGTCTGCCCCCGTTCCTGCCTCTAACCTTTAATCGGATTCTAGGTCCTCAACTTGGGTCCTTACTGTAAGGTCATACTTACAATGTACATGAAGGGACTTAGTGTGCTGCCCCTTGTTTTAAACCAAAACCATTAGTGGATTCGCACAACCTTAGGAATTTATTGGTCATCTTTCCTATTCATTCGGTCCTTGTTTGTCATTGATTACAATAGTCGGGTGTAATGCCTTGTTGACGTTTCAATAGGCTTACTAGGGGGCTAGGGTGACTTTCAGCCACTTTTTAGCATGGAGGCTTGAAAGTCAAAAGGACGTTGAATAAGTAAAAGCCTTTTGTTTGAATAGGGGCTAAGAGCAGTACTTTCAAGTTGTGCCCTCCACCCTCTAGGGGAGGGGTACGTCAAGGGTGAACGTCCTAGATTACCCTGTTTCTGATCTGCCTTTTATACAGGTTATCATCTTTCGACCCAGCCCCATCCCCAACTTCCCAGCAAAGATTTGCAAAGCGTCTGCTATAATTCTGTTCTCACCTACAGACTTTAAACTCCCTGATTACAAAGCATTAGCCATACGTTTTCCTGATCGTCTGTATTGTAATCCTGTTTCCCTGACATCAGCTCTCATTTACGTGTTTACTGCGCAATCATCAGCAGTGGCCCTATTATGGAGGAGGAGGGTGCCATTTGTAGGAATCTGGGATGTCAAAAAAACATCAGTAGCCCTCTTGGGTTTTGTTGCTTTAAATTACTGACCCAGGCCTAGTGACGCGCCTACCATACGATGATAAAACATTCTGGGATACATTTTTTCCAAGTCAGGATGTTTGTTGCGTTTGGTTATGTTTAGTTTTATTAGTCTGGTTTGTAATTAAATTTTAAAAAAAGAACAGAAATTTTTCCGTATGTAAGGAGGGCTGCCCCGTCCTCTGGCTCTTTCTTCTTACGCTAAAATCTGCCATATTTCCCAATTCTTTGAGAACGACTCCTGAAACACAAGGTCGTTTAATTGGAAAAATAAGTTTTTTAAAGTACTAAAAAACTTTAGTGCAACGAGCGAGGGGTATAGGAGGGGGTAGCCCCCTTCATATAAGAAATAATTTCTTTTCTTATGATTTAATGTTGCCCCTTACTTTCAGTTTTTAAAAAAAAATGTTTTTTATTTAATTTCTGATTTTTTTTTTTTTTAATGAGGTAATTTGTGTTCGTTTTGTTTGCTCAATTTAAATTTTGATTATCTTAAACTTAATTTCTCCATTAATAGTAATATCTGTTTGTTTGAGGGTTGGCATCATGCAGAAGATAATTTCTAACGTTTCTAATTTTTGAATACTTCTAGTATTTAATTTTTAATTTGCCCTTTACTTTCCACTGAAAACTTTGCTTAGTACATATTTACAAATCAACATAAGAAGAAGCATCCTTTCGATACATTTATTGTTAATAAAATTATGCTTGCTGAACGTTTGATTTCTATTAGAAATGCTGCTCTTTACTTGCGGTTCATTCCCATGAACGGTTTGGAAAGAAGATATACCGTCACTGAGATAAATGAAAAGTTCTATTTAATCTTAAAAACTAAAATAATAAAACAGAACCAACCAATCGCTGCAGCTTGGTGAGATAAGGTTAATGTGCTAGTTTTTATATTTATTGTTCCTGCAGTCCTACCGTTTAGTGCTTCACGGTAAGACAAAAACTTTGCTATCACTTGATTGTAGTGACATAATTTCATCAAAATCCCGGGGGGGGCAAAGTTGGAGCCAATTTTCCCAAATATAGTGAAAATTACAGTGAAAACTGAAAACGAGCCATATAGTACCGTAAACGGAAAGATATACTAAAGAAAACCGACCTTTTTTTGTGGATGCTTCAATCATGCAGGCTTATCATAGTTTTGACAAGATTTTTGAAGGAACTGAATTTCAGCAAGGGGGGGGTGCAACCGGGGGTCTGGAGGGGGCCTACTGGTATCTGGGGTAGGGGAAAACCAAGGTCTGGGAGGGGCAGTTCCCTCCCCCCTTCCCCAGAGCAAATTGTACCTCTGTTTGATGGCTGAAATTTAGTTTTATCCATCTACTGAAAAAAAAAATGAAATTTGCTTTGTGTTTTATTGTTTTAAATTGGAAAATACGTTGAAATACTTCAAAAAACCTGAAAATATGAGAAGTTCCTTCTTTTTAAGCAAGCCCAGAACTTTTTTTTTTACAAAGATTCTTAATCCTGGTTCGGTGATCGTTACAGGGGTGGTTTTGTCGCAAAATTGCATGCTTCACAGGGAATATGCACCCAGGGGGGCTAATTCCAAGGGCGGATCCAGGATTTTTTTTCGTGGGGGGTTTTACTAATTTTTGACTCAGTTTTCGACTAATTTTACTGATTTTTACCTAGGTTTTACTAATTTTCGACTCGGTCAAATTTTTTTTTTTGGGGGGGGGGGGGGTTCAAACCGAGTAACCCCCCCCCCCCCCTGGATACGGCCTTGGCTAATTCGTCAAGATTTTCATATGAAGTTAAGTTCATCATAGTCAATTTCATTAAGTTCGACAACCTTATTAGCTAACATGAATGCTTCCATTTAGTCCAAAGTGTCTCTTAGTTAAGCAACGGTACACCTAGGAGCGTCCATACACCTTTCTGGGTTGACGCAACACACGACACGTATAATTTAGCCTGAATAGCCTGACGTTTTACCTAAATCCACTTTTACCCGTGGCAGTTTTTTGCTAAATTTCAGGTTTGAATTCTGTTATGAGCTAATTTTTGCTCGTTTCAAGTCTTAAGAATGTTTTTTACATGTCACGTGACATCTTGCTTTCTCTTGTTGCACTGCATTGTTGCAATCGTCGTCAGGTGCACTGCAACCTGATCACTTTGTCCACTCAACTGGAAATCTATTGTTCAAAGATCATGTAACAAAAACTCCGGTGTCGACACAACCCCACAGGACCCGGGGGCAAACGTTGTAATTTATGCCCTGGGGGCATATATGGTTCTTATGGAAGGGATGCTCTTATAAACAAATTCCGGCAAACCACGTTAAAAGCTTATTAACGAACTAAACAACTGGTTTCAATGAAAATAATGTTTTTTTCCAAAAAATAATTGGTGACGGAAAAGCCTGATTCGTATTACTTTGTATCAAAAATTATGTCTTACCTTTCAGAAGATATGTAGCTTACTACAATATAGACCCGTATGAAAAAATATATAAATTAATTTATATTTTCGAGTTTTCCATCAAAATGTGAAGTCCCTTATGCCCCATTTACAATTTGATTTTACTACCAAGATTTAGCTAGCGCTGATTTGAGCCAATTAGAATTTTTGTAGAATTTTCAGCCAACCAAAACAATTCTATGGACAATCTGATTGGCTCACATTAGCGCAAACTAAACCCCGATATTAATAAAATCTCATTGGGAATGGAACTTTATTAATCTATTATTGTTGTCCTACTTCTCCAAGGTTTCGCACAAACCCCAAATCTAATTTGCAAAAAAATACCAAATATTTTCGTTTGGATTACCACAGTCAAAATATTAAGAAGCTAGCAATCCGTGAATTCCTCTGTGGATATGAGAACTTTTTGAAAATTATTAATTAGGATATTTTTAGAAATGTTGGTGCCGAAAGAGGATCGTTTCATTCAAAAAATACTTTAAAATAATTTTGACTCGAACTCAAATTCATGACTTTTAGTGCTACTTGATTACATTTCTTAGCGGTCCAATCACGTATTCTTAAAATTTAAATTTGTGTGCAGGGTTGCCGTCTTACGGAAAGAAAGGAAAACGAGCAGACCATCGAAACAAAGAACCTCAGAATAAAAAAAAGAAATGAAAAGGAGAAACCTCAAAAGAATTATAAATAAAAGCTGGCAACAAAGAGTCAGCAATTCTGAAATTCGTAGTAGAACCAGCCAGCCTGTTAGTACTGCTGTTCTAAGGAGAAAGACAAGAGGTGCACATATTTGAAATACCTCCTTTGTGTGTAACAAAGCCACCTTCCTCGCCATGCTTGTCATTGGACACCAGGTGGCCGAAGAAGACAAGGCCGTCGAAAATGGTGAACTTTTGAATGATACTTCAGGACAGCGAAGACCTCGTTAGTACCGAGTGGGAGGACATCATCGCTGCGGTACGCCTTCGGGACAAGTAGAGAGGCTGCGCAGACGCCTTATATATACGCCTTATATTATATTATATAGACGCCTTATATTGTATTTATTTTTGTTTTGTTATTTGGCCATGGCCCGAAAAGGCTTTTGTTGCAATAAATATCTATCTATCTATATCTATCTATTATATCATCAACAACTCCAAGGAAAGTAAGGTCAAAGGTACTTACAAGCTCATTCTAGACTCTAGAATGCAGCTACAATTCTTTCAGGGGGTCTTTCTTTACGACCAAACCACCATCATTAGAGTTTTCTGGGAATTTTTTTTTAATTAAGTGTGAATATTCTAAGTAGCTACAAAGAGGACCAGTCTGCGAATACAGCACACTGAGTTTAAGGGGGTGCACAAAAAGAAAAAGAGATATTATTGTCCCATACTTCCGAATTAAACACTGTACCTGAATTACATTGTGGAATTTTTGTGACTTTTTGTAAACCGATCACAATATTCGCTGTTTTTGGAGAAAGAGTAGCACCACTCTTTCAATACCGGGTTACTAATGCTTCGTGGTAACTAATGCTGAGCGAAAAAACCTGGACTGACAATAAATTGTAATTTCTGGAGAGACAAATAACATGACTTTTAAAAAATGGGTTAATCAATGTTACAGATTGACTAAGGGTGAGCGATAAATATAGAATGACAAGGATACACAATTTATCGAGAGGCGAATAACTGAGCTTTTTTAGGATTTAATAGCTTCTTTCACTGCCGTATCCTTTTTTTGCGGGGAGGGGGGGGAGGTTCATAGAAATACTTCAAAAGACTTATATATTTTTTATATTCATTTTTGTTACGTTTTTAAGAATCTGACAAGCATTTGGGGGGGGGGGGGTCAAACCCACTATCCCCCTTTTGGATACAGCCTTGACTTCTTTACCAAGTAATAACAAACCAGAAAAAATCTAAAATTTTCGAGCCAAACATTTTTTACAAGTAAACTCCATGTTTCTCTATTGTGTTTACCGAAAATATTAGCTTGACAGAAATTTTTAAATATTGCCGCTTGAATTACTGTTGCTGAAATTTCCCAGGAGCGGGCAATTCATTAGCGCATTGTCCTCTGGATATAATACCTTTTTAAATGATGTTGAATTAGGAAATTTTTAGGATGGTTGGTGACGTGTGGAAGAGTGAAGACTTGTGAGCAGGTGTTGAGCTCTCTGGAAGATTGAACCCGATTCAAGCTAAATCTTTGAAATTGCAAAGTAATCTGTCTTTAAAGTGATGTGAAGCACACTTTCAATTTGAGATGGTAAACCATTAGGTTTCTTGTTGCCATTTCACGATCTTTACTTTCTTGACGGTTTTAAGCTAGCGCGTCTATTTAAAAACAAAAGAAAAAAAAATGAGGGGAAACCCACTGTCAGAAATCATGTACACCAACGGGCATGTGCCAAGCGTGTCGGAAGTATGTCAGTCGTTGTAGAAACTATGCTGAAAATGGCGTAAACTTTGCCAGTCGTGGCGGAACTGTACGGCACGTTTTACGTTCTAAGGTGCAGACAAGGTATCTGAAAGCTGGCACCATCACGAAGCCAATAACACTCCTCAAGTTACGAGTTACTAATGTCACTTTGAGGCCCATTGCTCATATTTTTTTCACCAATTTAGCAAAAATAACATCCTGATGGAAGTAAGGAGAAGGTTAAAATATTCCCAGGCCAAACATTAGACAAATTTTCCCAGGCTCGTATATTAATAATTTCATTTATAATAAGCTTTTGATTAATAATTTCAAATCTAAGAAATTTTACATATTTGAAATCATTATAAAAAGCTGACTCTTATGATGTGTAATTGTTATCAAAGTTATATTTTTGTGCATTTTAGGTACTATTAGTGTAAGAGTTGCTCCTTACGGTTCGTAAACACGAACTATTTGACTATTTTGCAGTCTTTATTGAAACGGTATTGGAAACGTTACTTTTGTTTGGAATCGCTGGACCAAAAGAGTAGCTAAAGAATTAATCAAGGGAAGATAAGACGAAGTGAAATTATGTCTCAGGAGAACAAGTCACAATAATTTTTTTTTTCACCTTCAGGTTTTCCACGTTTTTATATATTTATATAAATATATTTTTTCTATATTTAGTATACATATTTTTTTATATTTTTTATATATTTTATTAATTTCTTTAGCTTTAAGATGGCTAAGACCCCTTTGGACTCGTAAGGTTATGTATTTCTCCCTTCTAAGCACCGTTCAAAAGCCCAGTGTCTTATTTGTTGGTCACGAAAATTTAAAAGAACCGGTGAGTGTAAGTTTTAAATTGGCGATGATTACAAAGTTGACCTTAAAAGTCAACAAAACAATACTTTCATAAAGATTAACAGAAGGGTATAACTTCGGGTTCTTAGTTGAGACATAAGCCCAAGGGGTATCCTTTTGGGTGACTCGAGGTACCTATTAACTCTACCGAAAGCATGCAATCCTAATGAGGTTTGGGCGGGTAAGCTTTTGAATTAACAGCTTTGGGTTCCATCTTGATTGAGTTGTAGTGTTTGCGCCCAGCATATCAAATGCGATGCACATCCATGGGGGTCTTGGTCATGCCACCAAGTTGTTGAATGATGAATCTTTTTACATATTATCATTTTTCTACCATGCCTAACATGGTAGTTGGCCATTGGAGATGTTGCCATTCTCTGAATGTTTTGATGGATTGGAAACTACAAATAGAGTAATCAATCTTGGTAAAAGAAGCCGATGTTCCTGAATTTGTAATTCTAGATCAAGTTATGTGAGACTAGTTTTAATCTGGCAACCAAGTTTCAAATGTAAATAATGAATGTGCTGGGTTGCTTATTATGGTAATTATGTTTCAATCAAAACAGTTCTGACAAAACTGGACAACCTCAAAAATCGATTCAATGGAACTTTTTAATTATCGCCTGAATGAACTCGGCCTATTTTCTACACAGGGAAATAGTGAGATTCCTACTACTTTATTTTGCAAACATTCATAAAAACCAAATCAGGTGTGTACACGGGGATTTTTTTCCGATGGGAAAGGAAAGAATAAAAAGGGGTCTATTTGATAATTTGAACAGAAGGTACCCATAAATTCGCGAAACATTAAGATTTCTTTCTTTCGAAGAAGGGAGTTGGACCCTCTTGCCCCCCCTCTACATACGTGTCTGTTCCAAATATTTTGAATGCTTGGCGTAGTTTCCAAAGCGCATTGCATAGCTTCTGCGACGATTGGCACAGTTTTTGCAACCCTTGGCACACTTCTCCCTCGCTTCATGCGTGCCACCTGGTGAACGCAATTTTTGAAAGTGGGCACCCATGGGTACCCATAAGGAGGGGCATGGGGGCGTCCGCCCCCTGGCTGAATGATGCTGCCTTATTTTTATATTTTTGTTCTGAGATCTTTATTATATAGCGTTAAAAGTGCCAATTAGACGAGGTTTGCCCCCCCCTAGAATTCAGCTTATGGGTGCCCATGTGGGCACCCCCATGATTGATTCTTGAATGCAATGAGCCTTTTTAATGCCAGATTTGATTCAGTATGGTGAGGCAAAAGAATTGGCTTTTTTGCTGCTTTTGAACATATAAGATTAATAAAGTTTACTGTTACCAATCAAAAGCTACAAGCCTGAGAAATTTGCCAGATTTTTGAAAAAGGGGGTAAACACCCCCCAAAATTTAAGAAATCTTAACGAAATCCCACCATCAGATTCAGGGTATAAGAGAACTCTACTGTAGAGGTTTCAAGCTCCATCTGTATGAATATGGTTTTTTTTGCCAGAACAAATAACACAGATTCGTGTTTATTTATTGTTTTTTCCAGGGGTGGCCGTATCGAACCAATGGTCCTAAAATATCGAGAGAGGGCTCATTCTAACCAAAATTAAAGTTTCTAGTGTACTTTTTTAGTTATCAGTAAGATTGGAGGACAACTAGCACCCCTCCTCGCCAAGTACTAAAAAAATTAGCGTGAAGAGCAAGGTATTAAGGCCATCATCCTCATATACGAAATAATTTCTGTTATTTTTAAGTTTTAATGTTGCTCCTTACTTTCAGTTGAAAAAATTATTTTATTTTAATTTAACTAATGACTGGAACGAATTAGAGTAATCTGCTTAATCTGTGTAGTAGTTCTGTTAAAATGAAAAGACAAAAGGAGCCCTAGACTAGACAAAACTTAATTTTGTCTGAGGAATTTTGTCTTAATTTTGTCTGAGGAAATTAGTCTGTCTACTACTTAGGTTTAGGTGGAAAAATACAATTAAGATCATTTACAGATTTTGCTCTAAGTCCAAGTTTGACTTAAACAGACTATGTAAACAAAATAGCCGTACAGGAAAATAAATACAAAATTTTAAGCAACTTTGCAATATCAGTAGAGCGGGAGGTGCTACTCCCATTGCCCACCCCTGCTGCCACCTACAACTTTTTTTACATAACTTATTCAAGGATTATCGATCGAGTCTAATGGGGGTCAAGGTCAATCGATCTGTTGTTGTTTGGCCACGTGCGAATGACACGAGGGGTGATTTACATAATCGATGGGGGACATAATTAATTCAAGGATTATCGATCGAGTCTAATGTGGGTGTGTCAAGGTCAATCGATCTGTTGTTGTTTGGCCACGTGCGAATGACAGGAGGGGTGATTTACATAATCGATGGGGGACATAATTTATTCAAGGATTATCGATCGAGTCTAATGTGGGTGTGTCAAGGTCAATCGATCTGTTGTTGTTTGGCCACGTGCGAATGACATGAGGGATGATTTACATAATCGCTGGGGAAATTATTGATTCACGAGCATGGGGAATTATGAAACAAACATGGCTTCATTGTTGTTTGGTTAGCTTAACCTGAGAAATTGATTTACATAATCGGCGGGGAAATTGTTGATTCACGAAGAGGAGAATTAAGAAACATTAAGGCTTCTTTAATCTTTAGGCCTGAGGGATTTATTTATTATTGCTGTTTTGGACAAGTGCATGCTAGGGATGAATGTCAAGGTGTCCTGGAATAGGAAACAGTTAGAATTATGCGGGGGTCTAAAGAGATAGAAATTCTATTTTTAAATACGGCTTCACGGAGCTTTAAGTCGGAGAGGTAAATTGATATTCTAACGAAACCATAATAGTTTAGCTAGGAACATTTATGAGATGAAGAGATTAACGTAGGAAAGGGTTTCCTAGAAATTTGAAATGTGAAAGCACAGAAATGCCAAAAAACAAAGGGAACACACAGAAATTACTTTTTGGGGATTATTTGGGCGAAACGGTTTTAGATAGGTTATGGAATTATTTCGGCGAAACCGTTAGAGGAGTTTTAAAAGATGATTTTAAAAAAGGTTTTAGAAGAGGTTTTGAGTGTGGTCGTTATGGTAAACAAGTTCTATTTGAACAGTGTCGTGAGTTCCACGATCCCTCCCCCCAGGGCCCCCAACACCCTACCCCGCTCCCAAGGGTTCCAATCCCCATACCCCAATCCAGAAGGAACCCCCCGGTCCCCAAAGGTTCCCAGGGCTCCCCCCCGGCCCCCCGCCCCGCCAAGGCCCCCCCCCGGCCCCCCACAGGCACATCGAGCTCCCCAAAGACCACCGGGGTCCCAAAGGCCTTCACCCGGTCCCCAAATGTCCCCCAGCCCCCCAACTGTCCCCCCGGACCCTCAAAGGCCCCCCAAGCTCCCAAAGGGCCACCGGCGCCCCCAAATGTCCCCCAGGCACCCAAACGCCCACCCGGCGCCACAAAGGCCCACCCAGACCCCCAAATGCCATACCCGGCCCCCCAAAGGCCCATCGAGTTCCCAAAAGACCAACAGGGTCCCAAAGGCCCTCCACCGGTCCCCAAATGTCCCCCAAGCTCCCAACTGGACCCCCGGGCCCCCAAAGGCCCTCCCCCGGCCCCCAAAGGTCCCCCCGAGCTCCCAAAGGACCACCGACCCTCAAGGGACCCACAGATCCCCAAAGGCCCTCCCTGTGCCCCAAAGGCCCTCCACCGGCCCCCAAAAGTCCCCCCGGCCCCCCACGGGCCCCCGGCGCCCCCAAGGCCCCCCCCGCCCCCCACATGCCATCCCCGGCCCCCAAAGGCCCATCGAGTTCCCAAAAGACCAACAGGGTCCCACAGGCCCTCCACCGGTCCCCAAATGCCCCCCAGTCTCCCACCTGGCCCCCCGGTTCCCCAAAGGCCCTCACCCGGCCCCCAAAGGTTCCCCGGGCGCCCAAAGGACCAAACGGTCCTCAAGTGCCCCCCAGCCCCCCCAAGGCCCGCCCTGTGCCCCAAAGGCCCTCCCCCGGGCCCCCAAAATCCCCCCGGCCCCCCCAGGCCCGCCCCGCCCCCCCAAGGCCC